>NC_054485.1:112909768-113052268 GCF_017639515.1 Carcharodon carcharias
GTATACACTAAAACTAAAACCTAAACTCAGGGCTCCCCAACCCCGAGTATACACTAAAACTAACCTAAACTCCAGCGGCTCCAACCCCGAGTATACACTAAAACTAAACCTAAACTCCAGCGGCTTCCAACCCCGAGTATACACTAAAACTAAACCTAAACTCCAGGGGCTCCAACCCCGAGTATACACTAAAACTAAACCTAAACTCCAGGGCTCCAACCCGAGTATACACTAAAACTAAACCTAAACTCCAGGGGCTCCAACCCCGAGTATACACTAAAACTAAACCTAAACTCCAGGGGCTCCAACCTGAGTATACACTAAAACTAAACCTAAACTCCAGGGCTCCCAACCCTGAGTATACACTAAAACTAAACCTAAACTCCAGGGGCTCCAACCCGAGTATACACTAAAACTAAACCTAAACTCCAGGGGTCCAACCCCGAGTATACACTAAAACTAAACCTAAACTCCAGGGCTCCAACCCCGAGTATACACTAAAACTAAACCTAAACTCCAGGGGCTCCAACCCCGAGTATACACTAAAACTAAACCTAAACTCCAGGGCTCCAACCCCGAGTATCACATAAAACTAAACCTAAACTCCAGGGGCTCCAACCCCGAGTATACACTAAAACTAAACCTAAACTCCAGGGGCTCAAACCCTGAGTATACACTAAAACTAAACCTAAACTCCAGGGGCTCCAACCCCGAGTATACACTAAAACTAAACCTAAACTCAGGGGCTCCAACCCCGTATACACTAAAACTAAACCTAAACTCCAGGGGCTCCAACCCCGAGTATACACTAAAACTAAACCTAAACTCCAGGGGGCTTCCAACCCCGAGTATACACTAAAACTAAACCTAAACTCCAGGGGGCTCCAACCCCGAGTTACACTAAAACAACTAACCTAAACCAGGGCTCCAACCCGAGTATACACTAAAACTAACCTAAACTCCAGGGCTCCAACCCCGAGTGTACACTAAAACTAAACCTAAACTCCAGGGGCTCCAACCCCGAGTATACACTAAAACTAAACCTAAACTCCAGGGGCTCAAACCCTGAGTATACAATAAAACTAAACCTAAACTCCAGGGCTCCAACCCCGAGTATACACTAAAACTAAACCTAAACTCCAGGGCTCCAACCCCGAGTATACACTAAAACTAAACCTAAACTCCAGGGGCTCCCAACCCGAGTATACACTAAAACTAAACCTAAACTCCAGGGCTCCAACCCCGAGTATACACTAAAACTAACCTAAACTCCAGGGGCTCCAACCCCGAGTATACACTAAAACTAAACCTAAACTCCAGGGCTCCAAACCCGAGTATACACTAAAACTAAACCTAAACTCCAGGGGCTCCAACCCCGAGTATACACTAAAACTAAACCTAAACTCCAGGGCTCCAACCCCGAGTATACACTAAAACTAAACCTAAACTCCAGGGGCTCCAACCCCGAGTATACACTAAAACTAAACCTAAACTCCAGGGGCTCCAACCCCGAGTATACACTAAAACTAAACCTAAACTCCAGGGGCTCCAACCCGAGTATACACTAAAACTAAACCTAAACTCCAGGGGCTCCAACCCCGAGTATACACTAAAACTAAACCTAAACTCCAGGGCTCCAAACCCGAGTATACACTAAAACTAAACCTAAACTCCAGGGGCTCCAACCCCGAGTATACACTAAAACTAAACCTAAACTCCAGGGGCTCCAACCCCGAGTATACACTAAAACTAAACCTAAACTCCAGGGGCTCCAACCCGAGTATACACTAAAACTAAACCTAAAACTCCAGGGCTCCAACCCCGAGTATACACTAAAACTAAACCTAAACTCCAGGGGCTCCAACCCGAGTATACACTAAAACTAAAACCTAAACTCCAGGGCTCCAACCCCGAGTATACACTAAAACTAAACCTAAACTCCAGGGTTCCAACCCGAGTATACACTAAAACTAAACCAAACTCCAGGGGCTCCAACCCCGAGTATACACTAAAACTAAACCTTAAACTCCAGGGCTCCAACCCCGAGTATACACTAAAACTAAACCTAAACTCCAGGGGCTCCAACCCCGAGTATACACTAAAACTAAACCTAAACTCCAGGGGCTCCACCCCGAGTATACACTAAAACTAACCTAAACTCCAGGGGCTCCAACCCCGAGTATACACTAAAACTAAACCTAAACTCCAGGGCAAACCCCGAGTATACACTAAAACTAAACCTAAACTCCAGGGGCTCCAACCCCGAGTATACACTAAAACTAACCTAAACTCCAGGGGCTCCAACCCCGAGTATACACTAAAACTAAACCTAAACTCCAGGGCTCCAACCCCCGAGTATACACTAAAAACTAAACCTAAACTCCGGGGCTCCAACCTGAGTATACACTAAAACTAAACCTAAACTCCAGGGGCTCCAACCCCGAGTGTACACTAAAACTAAACCTAAACTCCAGGGTTCCAACCCCGAGTATACACTAAAACTAAACCTAAACTCCAGGGCTCCAACCCCGAGTATACACTAAAACTAAACCTAAACTCCAGGGGCTCCAACCCCGAGTATACACAAACTAAACCTAAACTCCAGGGTCTCAACCCGAGTATACACTAAAACTAAACCTAAACTCCAGGGGCTCCAACCCCGAGTATACACTAAAACTAAACCTAAACTCCAGCGGCCCACCCCGAGTATACACTAAAACTAAACCTAAACTCCAGGGGCTCCAACCCTGAGTATACACTAAAACTAAACTAAACTCCAGGGGCTCCAACCCCGAGTATACACTAAAACTAAACCTAAACTCCAGGGGCTCCAACCCCGAGTATACACTAAAACTAAACCTAAACTCCAGGGGCTCCAACCCGAGTATACACTAAAACTAAACCTAAACTCCAGGGGCTCCAACCCCGAGTATACACTAAAACTAAACCTAAACTCAGGGGCTCCAACCCCGAGTATACACTAAAACTAAACCTAAACTCCAGGGGCTCCAACCCCGAGTATACACTAAAACTAAACCTAAACTCCAGGGGCTCCAACCCCGAGTATACACTAAAACTAAACCTAAACTCCAGGGCTCCAACCCGAGTATACACTAAAACTAAACCTAAACTCCAGGGGCTCCAACCCGAGTATACACTAAAACTAAACCTAAACTCCAGGGCTCCAACCCGAGTATACACTAAAACTAAACCTAAACTCCAGGGCTCCAACCCCGAGTATACACTAAAACTAAACCTAAACTCCAGGGGCTCCAACCCCGAGTATACACTAAAACTAAACCTAAACTCCAGGGCTCCAACCCCGAGTATACACTAAAACTAAACCTAAACTCCAGGGGCTCCAACCCGAGTATACACTAAAACTAAACCTAAACCAGGGGCTCAAACCCCGAGTATACACTAAAACTAAACCTAAACTCCAGGGTTCCAACCCCGAGTATACACTAAAACTAAACCTAAACTCCAGGGGCTCCAACCCGAGTATACACTAAAACTAAACCTAAACTCCAGGGCTCCAACCCCGAGTATACACTAAAACTAAACCTAAACTCCAGGGCTCCAACCCGAGTATACACTAAAACTAAACCTAAACTCCAGGGCTCCAACCCCGAGTATACACTAAAACTAAACCTAAACTCCAGGGGCTCCAACCCCGAGTATACACTAAAACTAAACCTAAACTCCAGGGGCTCCAACCCAGAGTATACACTAAAACTAAACCTAAACTCCAGGGGCTCCAACCCCGAATATACACTAAAACTAAACCTAAACTCCAGGGGCTCCAACCCCGAGTATACACTAAAACTAAACCTAAACTCCAGGGGCTCCAACCCCGAGTATACACTAAAAAAAACCTAAACTCCAGGGGATCCAACCCCGAGTATACACTAAAACTAAACCTAAACTCCAGGGGCTCTGACCCCGAGTATACACTAAAACTAAACCTAAACTCCAGGGGCTCCAACCCCGAGTATACACTAAAACCTAAACCTAAACTCCAGGGGCTCCAACCCCGAGTATACACTAAAACTAAACCTAAACTCCAGGGGCTCCAACCCGAGTGTACACTAAAACTAAACCTAAACTCCAGGGGCTCCAACCCCGAGTATACACTAAAACTAAACCTAAACTCCAGGGGCTCCAACCCCGAGTATACACTAAAACTAAACCTAAACTCCAGCGGCTCCAACCCCGAGTATACACTAAAACTAAACCTAAACTCCAGGGGCTCCAACCCCGAGTATACACTAAAACTAAACCTAAACTCCAGGGGCTCCAACCCCGAGTATACACTAAAACTAAACCTAAACTCCAGGGGCTCCAACCCGAGTATACACTAAAACTAAACCTAAACTCCAGGGGCTCCAACCCCGAGTATACACTAAAACTAAACCTAAACTCCAGGGGCTCCAACCCCGAGTATACACTAAAACTAAACCTAAACTCCAGGGGCTCCAACCCCGAGTATACACTAAAACTAAACCTAAACTCCAGCTTCCAACCCCGAGTATACACTAAAACTAAACCTAAACTCCAGGGCTCCAACCCCGAGTATACACTAAAACTAAACCTAAACTCCAGGGGCTCCAACCCCGAGTATACACTAAAACTAAACCTAAACTCCAGGGGCTCCAACCCGAGTATACACTAAAACTAAACCTAAACTCCAGGGGCTCCAACACCGAGTATACACTAAAACTAAACCTAAACTCCAGGGGCTCCAACCCCGAGTATACACTAAAACTAAACCTAAACTCCAGGGGCTCCAAACCCGAGTATACACTAAAACTAAACCTAAACTCCAGGGCTCCCAACCCGAGTATACACTAAAACTAAACCTAAACTCCAGGGGCTCCAACCCCGAGTATACACTAAAACTAAACCTAAACTCCAGGGGCTCCAACCCGAGTATACACTAAAACTAAACCTAAACTCCAGGGGCTCCAACCCCGAGTATACACTAAAACTAAACCAAAACTCCAGGGGCTCCAACCCCGAGTATACACTAAAACTAAACCTAAACTCCAGGGGCTCCAACCCCGAGTATAACTAAAACTAAACCTAAACTCCAGGGGCTCCAACCCCGAGTATACACTAAAACTAAACCTAAACTCCAGGGGCTCCAACCCCGAGTATACACTAAAACTAAACCTAAACTCCAGGGGCTCCAACCCGAGTATACACTAAAACTAAACCTAAACTCCAGGGGCTCCAACCCGAGTATACACTAAAACTAACCTAAACTCCAGGGGCTCCAACCCCGAGTATACACTAAAACTAAACCTAAACTCCAGGGGCTCCACCCCGAGTATACACTAAAACTAAACCTAAACTCCAGGGGCTCCAACCCGAGTATACACTAAAACTAAACCTAAACTCCAGGGCTCCAACCCCGAGTATACACTAAAACTAAACCTAAACTCCAGGGGCTCCAACCCCGAGTATACACTAAAACTAAACCTAAACTCCAGGGGCTCCAACCCCGAGTATACACTAAAACTAAACCTAAACTCCAGGGGCTCCAACCCCGAGTATACACTAAAACTAAACCTAAACTCCAGGGCTCCAACCCCGAGTATACACTAAAACTAAACCTAAACTCCAGGGCTCCAACCCCTGAGTATACACTAAAACTAAACCTAAACTCCAGGGGCTCCAACCCCGAGTATACACTAAAACTAAACCTAAACTCCAGGGCTCCAACCCCGAGTATACACTAAAACTAAACCTAAACCAGGGCTCCAACCCTGAGTATACACTAAAACTAAACCTAAACTCCAGGGTTCCAACCCTGAGTATCACTAAAACTAAACCTAAACTCCAGGGGCTCCAACCCGAGTATACACTAAAACTAAACCTAAACTCCAGGGGCTCCAACCCCGAGTATACACTAAACCTAAACCTAACTCCAGGGGCTCCAACCCCGAGTATACACTAAAACTAAACTTAAACTCCAGGGGCTCCAACCCCGAGTATACACAAACTAAACCTAAACTCCAGGGCTCCAACCCGAGTATACACTAAAACTAAACCTAAACTCCAGGGGCTCCAACCCGAGTATACACTAAAACTAAACCTAAACTCCAGGGGCTCCAACCCTGAGTATACACTAAAACTAAACCTAAACTCCAGGGCTCCAACCCCGAGTATACACTAAAACTAAACCTAAACTCCAGGGTTCCAACCCCCGAGTGTACACTAAAACTAAACCTAAACTCCAGGGGCTCCAACCCCGAGTATACACTAAAACTAAACCTAAACTCCAGGGCTCCAACCCCGAGTATACACTAAAACTAAACCTAAACTCCAGGGGCTCCAACCCCGAGTATACACTAAAACTAAACCTAAACTCCAGGGGCTCCAACCCCGAGTATACACTAAAACTTAACCTAAACTCCAGGGGCTCCAACCCCAAGTGTACACTAAAACTAAACCTAAACTCCAGGGGCTCCAACCCCGAGTATACACTAAAACTAAACCTAAACTCCAGGGTTCCAACCCCGTGTATACACTAAAACTAAACCTAAACTACAGGGGCTCCAACCCCGAGTATACACTAAAACTAAACCTAAACTCCAGCGGCTCCAACCCGAGTATACACTAAAACTAAACCTAAACTCCAGGGGCTCCAACCCGAGTATACACTAAACTAAACCTAAACTCCAGGGTTCCAACCCCGAGTATACACTAAAACTAAACCTAAACTCCAGCGGCTCCAACCCCGAGTATACACTAAAACTAAACCTAAACTCCAGGGGCTCCAACCCCGAGTATACACTAAAACTAAACCTAAACTCCAGGGCTCCAACCCGAGTATACACTAAAACTAAACCTAAACTCCAGGGGCTCCAACCCCGAGTATACACTAAAACTAAACCTAAACTCCAGGGCTCCAACCCCGAGTATACACTAAAACTAAACCTAAACTCCAGGGTTCCAACCCCGAGTATACACTAAAACTAAACCTAAACTCCAGGGGCTCCAACCCCGAGTATACACTAAAACTAACCTAAACTCCAGGGCTCCAACCCCGCGTATACACTAAAACTAAACCTAAACTCCAGGGGCTCCAACCCCGAGTATACACTAAAACTAAACCTAAACTCCAGGGGCTCCAACCCCGAGTATACACTAAAACTAAAACTAAACTCCAGGGGCTCCAACCCCGAGTATACACTAAAACTAAACCTAAACTCCAGGGGCTCCAACCCCGAGTATACACTAAAACTAAACCTAAACTCCAGGGCTCCAACCCCGAGTATACACTAAAACTAAACCTAAACTCCAGGGGCTCCAACCCGAGTATACACTAAAACTAAACCTAAACTCCAGGGGCTCCAACCCCGAGTATACACTAAAACTAAACCTAAACTCCAGGGGCTCCAACCCCGAGTATACACTAAAACTAAACCTAAACTCCAGGGGCTCCAACCCCGAGTATACACTAAAACTAAACCTAAACTCCAGGGCTCCAACCCGAGTATACACTAAAACTAAACCTAAACTCCAGGGGCTCCAACCCCGAGTATACACTAAAACTAAACCTAAACTCCAGGGGCTCCAACCCCGAGTATACACTAAAACTAAACCTAAACTCCAGGGGCTCCAACCCCGAGTATACACTAAAACTAAACCTAAACTCCAGGGCTCCAACCCCGAGTATACACTAAAACTAAACCTAAACTCCAGGGGCTCCAACCCCGAGTATACACTAAAACTAAACCTAAACTCCAGGGTTCCAACCCGAGTATACACTAAAACTAAACCTAAACTCCAGGGGCTCCAACCCCGAGTATACACTAAAACTAAACCTAAACTCCAGGGCTCCAACCCCGAGTATACACTAAAACTAAACCTAAACTCCAGGGGCTCCAACCCCGAGTATACACTAAAACTAAACCTAAACTCCAGGGCTCCAACCCGAGTATACACTAAAACTAAACCTAAACTCCAGGGGCTCCAACCCGAGTATACACTAAAACTAAACCTAAACTCCAGGGGCTCCAACCCGAGTATACACTAAAACTAAACCTAAACTCCAGGGTTCCAACCCCGAGTATACACTAAAACTAAACCTAAACTCCAGGGGCTCCAACCCCGAGTATACACTAAAACTAAACCTAAACTCCAGGGCTCCAACCCCGAGTATACACTAAAACTAAACCTAAACTCCAGGGGCTCCAACCCCGAGTATACACTAAAACTAAACCTAAACTCCAGGGGCTCCAACCCCGAGTATACACTAAAACTAAACCTAAACTCCAGGGGCTCCAACCCCGAGTATACACTAAAACTAAACCTAAACTCCAGGGCTCCAACCCCGAGTATACACTAAAACTAAACCTAAACTCCAGGGGCTCCAACCCCGAGTATACACTAAAACTAAACCTAAACTCCAGGGGCTCCAACCCCGAGTATACACTAAAACTAAACCTAAACTCCAGGGGCTCCAACCCGAGTATACACTAAAACTAAACCTAAACTCCAGGGGCTCCAACCCCGAGTATACACTAAAACTAAACCTAAACTCCAGGGGCTCCAACCCCGAGTATACACTAAAACTAAACCTAAACTCCAGGGGCTCCAACCCCGAGTATACACTAAAACTAAACCTAAACTCCAGGGGCTCCAACCCCGAGTATACACTAAAACTAAACCTAAACTCCAGGGGCTCCAACCCGAGTATACACTAAAACTAAACCTAAACTCCAGGGCTCCAACCCGAGTATACACTAAAACTAAACCTAAACTCCAGGGGCTCCAACCCGAGTATACACTAAAACTAAACCTAAACTCCAGGGGCTCCAACCCCGTGTATACACTAAAACTAAACCTAAACTCCAGGGGCTCCAACCCCGAGTATACACTAAAACTAAACCTAAACTCCAGGGCTCCAACCCCGAGTATACACTAAAACTAAACCTAAACTCCAGGGGTTCCAACCCCGAGTATATACTAAACCTAAACTCCAGGGCTCCAACCCCGAGTATACACTAAAACTAAACCTAAACTCCAGGGGCTCCAACCCCGAGTATACACTAAAACTAAACCTAAACTCCAGGGGCTTAACCCCGAGTATACACTAAAACTAAACCTAAACTCCAGGGGCTCCAACCCCGAGTATACACTAAAACTAAACCTAAACTCCAGGGGCTCCAACCCCGAGTATACACTAAAACTAAACCTAAACACCAGGGGCTCCAACCCCGAGTATACACTAAAACTAAACCTAAACTCCAGGGTTCCAACCCCGAGTATACACTAAAACTAAACCTAAACTCCAGGGCTCCAACCCCGAGTATACACTAAAACTAAACCTAAACTCCAGGGGCTCCAACCCCGAGTATACACTAAAACTAAACCTAAACTCCAGGGGCTCCAACCCCGAGTATACACTAAAACTAAACCTAAACTCCAGGGGCTCCAACCCCGAGTATACACTAAAACTAAACCTAAACTCCAGGGGCTCCAACCCCGAGTATACACTAAAACTAAACCTAAACTCCAGGGGCTCCAACCCCGAGTATACACTAAAACTAAACCTAAACTCCAGGGGCTCCAACCCGAGTATACACTAAAACTAAACCTAAACTCCAGGGGCTCCAACCCCGAGTATACACTAAAACTAAACCTAAACTCCAGGGGCTCCAACCCGAGTATACACTAAAACTAAACCTAAACTCCAGGGGCTCCAACCCCGAGTATACACTAAAACTAAACCTAAACTCCAGGGGCTCCAACCCCGAGTATACACTAAAACTAAACCTAAACTCCAGGGGCTCCAACCCCGAGTATACACTAAAACTAAACCTAAACTCCAGGGCTCCAACCCCGAGTATACACTAAAACTAAACCTAAACTCCAGGGGCTCCAACCCCGAGTATACACTAAAACTAAACCTAAACTCCAGGGGCTCCAACCCGAGTATACACTAAAACTAAACCTAAACTCCAGGGCTCCAACCCGAGTATACACTAAAACTAAACCTAAACTCCAGGGGCTCCAACCCCGAGTATACACTAAAACTAAACCTAAACTCCAGGGCTCCAACCCCGAGTATACACTAAAACTAAACCTAAACTCCAGGGGCTCCAACCCGAGTATACACTAAAACTAAACCTAAACTCCAGGGGCTCCAACCCCGAGTATACACTAAAACTAAACCTAAACTCCAGGGGCTCCAACCCCGAGTATACACTAAAACTAAACCTAAACTCCAGGGGCTCCAACCCGAGTATACACTAAAACTAAACCTAAACTCCAGGGCTCCAACCCCGAGTATACACTAAAACTAAACCTAAACTCCAGGGGCTCCAACCCCGAGTATACACTAAAACTAAACCTAAACTCCAGGGGCTCCAACCCCGAGTATACACTAAAACTAAACCTAAACTCCAGGGGCTCCAACCCGAGTATACACTAAAACTAAACCTAAACTCCAGGGGCTCCAACCCCGAGTATACACTAAAACTAAACCTAAACTCCAGGGGCTCCAACCCGAGTATACACTAAAACTAAACCTAAACTCCAGGGCTCCAACCCCGAGTATACACTAAAACTAAACCTAAACTCCAGGGGCTCCAACCCGAGTATACACTAAAACTAAACCTAAACTCCAGGGCTCCAACCCCGAGTATACACTAAAACTAAACCTAAACTCCAGGGGCTCCAACCCCGAGTATACACTAAAACTAAACCTAAACTCCAGGGGCTCCAACCCGAGTATACACTAAAACTAAACCTAAACTCCAGGGGCTCCAACCCGAGTATACACTAAAACTAAACCTAAACTCCAGGGCTCCAACCCGAGTATACACTAAAACTAAACCTAAACTCCAGGGCTCCAACCCGAGTATACACTAAAACTAAACCTAAACTCCAGGGGCTCCAACCCCGAGTATACACTAAAACTAAACCTAAACTCCAGGGCTCCAACCCCGAGTATACACTAAAACTAAACCTAAACTCCAGGGGCTCCAACCCCGAGTATACACTAAAACTAAACCTAAACTCCAGGGGCTCCAACCCCGAGTATACACTAAAACTAAACCTAAACTCCAGGGCTCCAACCCCGAGTATACACTAAAACTAAACCTAAACTCCAGGGGCTCCAACCCGAGTATACACTAAAACTAAACCTAAACTCCAGGGGCTCCAACCCCGAGTATACACTAAAACTAAACCTAAACTCCAGGGGCTCCAACCCCGAGTATACACTAAAACTAAACCTAAACTCCAGGGGCTCCAACCCCGAGTATACACTAAAACTAAACCTAAACTCCAGGCTCCAACCCCGAGTATACACTAAAACTAAACCTAAACTCCAGGGGCTCCAACCCGAGTATACACTAAAACTAAACCTAAACTCCAGGGCTCCAACCCCGAGTATACACTAAAACTAAACCTAAACTCCAGGGGCTCCAACCCCGAGTATACACTAAAACTAAACCTAAACTCCAGGGGCTCCAACCCCGAGTATACACTAAAACTAAACCTAAACTCCAGGGGCTCCAACCCCGAGTATACACTAAAACTAAACCTAAACTCCAGGGGCTCCAACCCGAGTATACACTAAAACTAAACCTAAACTCCAGGGCTCCAACCCCGAGTATACACTAAAACTAAACCTAAACTCCAGGGGCTCCAACCCCGAGTATACACTAAAACTAAACCTAAACTCCAGGGGCTCCAACCCCGAGTATACACTAAAACTAAACCTAAACTCCAGGGGCTCCAACCCCGAGTATACACTAAAACTAAACCTAAACTCCAGGGGCTCCAACCCCGAGTATACACTAAAACTAAACCTAAACTCCAGGGGCTCCAACCCCGAGTATACACTAAAACTAAACCTAAACTCCAGGGGCTCCAACCCCGAGTATACACTAAAACTAAACCTAAACTCCAGGGCTCCAACCCCGAGTATACACTAAAACTAAACCTAAACTCCAGGGGCTCCAACCCCGAGTATACACTAAAACTAAACCTAAACTCCAGGGGCTCCAACCCCGAGTATACACTAAAACTAAACCTAAACTCCAGGGCTCCAACCCCGAGTATACACTAAAACTAAACCTAAACTCCAGGGGCTCCAACCCCGAGTATACACTAAAACTAAACCTAAACTCCAGGGGCTCCAACCCCGAGTATACACTAAAACTAAACCTAAACTCCAGGGGCTCCAACCCCGAGTATACACTAAAACTAAACCTAAACTCCAGGGGCTCCAACCCCGAGTATACACTAAAACTAAACCTAAACTCCAGGGGCTCCAACCCCGAGTATACACTAAAACTAAACCTAAACTCCAGGGGCTCCAACCCCGAGTATACACTAAAACTAAACCTAAACTCCAGGGGCTCCAACCCCGAGTATACACTAAAACTAAACCTAAACTCCAGGGGCTCCAACCCGAGTATACACTAAAACTAAACCTAAACTCCAGGGCTCCAACCCCGAGTATACACTAAAACTAAACCTAAACTCCAGGGGCTCCAACCCCGAGTATACACTAAAACTAAACCTAAACTCCAGGGGCTCCAACCCCGAGTATACACTAAAACTAAACCTAAACTCCAGGGGCTCCAACCCCGAGTATACACTAAAACTAAACCTAAACTCCAGGGCTCCAACCCCGAGTATACACTAAAACTAAACCTAAACTCCAGGGGCTCCAACCCCGAGTATACACTAAAACTAAACCTAAACTCCAGGGGCTCCAACCCCGAGTATACACTAAAACTAAACCTAAACTCCAGGGGCTCCAACCCCGAGTATACACTAAAACTAAACCTAAACTCCAGGGGCTCCAACCCCGAGTATACACTAAAACTAAACCTAAACTCCAGGGGCTCCAACCCCGAGTATACACTAAAACTAAACCTAAACTCCAGGGGCTCCAACCCCGAGTATACACTAAAACTAAACCTAAACTCCAGGGGCTCCAACCCCGAGTATACACTAAAACTAAACCTAAACTCCAGGGCTCCAACCCCGAGTATACACTAAAACTAAACCTAAACTCCAGGGGCTCCAACCCCGAGTATACACTAAAACTAAACCTAAACTCCAGGGGCTCCAACCCGAGTATACACTAAAACTAAACCTAAACTCCAGGGCTCCAACCCGAGTATACACTAAAACTAAACCTAAACTCCAGGGGCTCCAACCCCGAGTATACACTAAAACTAAACCTAAACTCCAGGGCTCCAACCCCGAGTATACACTAAAACTAAACCTAAACTCCAGGGGCTCCAACCCCGAGTATACACTAAAACTAAACCTAAACTCCAGGGGCTCCAACCCCGAGTATACACTAAAACTAAACCTAAACTCCAGGGGCTCCAACCCCGAGTATACACTAAAACTAAACCTAAACTCCAGGGGCTCCAACCCCGAGTATACACTAAAACTAAACCTAAACTCCAGGGGCTCCAACCCCGAGTATACACTAAAACTAAACCTAAACTCCAGGGCTCCAACCCCGAGTATACACTAAAACTAAACCTAAACTCCAGGGGCTCCAACCCCGAGTATACACTAAAACTAAACCTAAACTCCAGGGGCTCCAACCCCGAGTATACACTAAAACTAAACCTAAACTCCAGGGGCTCCAACCCCGAGTATACACTAAAACTAAACCTAAACTCCAGGGGCTCCAACCCCGAGTATACACTAAAACTAAACCTAAACTCCAGGGGCTCCAACCCCGAGTATACACTAAAACTAAACCTAAACTCCAGGGGCTCCAACCCGAGTATACACTAAAACTAAACCTAAACTCCAGGGCTCCAACCCCGAGTATACACTAAAACTAAACCTAAACTCCAGGGCTCCAACCCCGAGTATACACTAAAACTAAACCTAAACTCCAGGGCTCCAACCCCGAGTATACACTAAAACTAAACCTAAACTCCAGGGGCTCCAACCCCGAGTATACACTAAAACTAAACCTAAACTCCAGGGGCTCCAACCCCGAGTATACACTAAAACTAAACCTAAACTCCAGGGGCTCCAACCCCGAGTATACACTAAAACTAAACCTAAACTCCAGGGGCTCCAACCCCGAGTATACACTAAAACTAAACCTAAACTCCAGGGGCTCCAACCCCGAGTATACACTAAAACTAAACCTAAACTCCAGGGGCTCCAACCCCGAGTATACACTAAAACTAAACCTAAACTCCAGGGGCTCCAACCCCGAGTATACACTAAAACTAAACCTAAACTCCAGGGGCTCCAACCCCGAGTATACACTAAAACTAAACCTAAACTCCAGGGGCTCCAACCCCGAGTATACACTAAAACTAAACCTAAACTCCAGGGCTCCAACCCCGAGTATACACTAAAACTAAACCTAAACTCCAGGGCTCCAACCCCGAGTATACACTAAAACTAAACCTAAACTCCAGGGGCTCCAACCCCGAGTATACACTAAAACTAAACCTAAACTCCAGGGGCTCCAACCCCGAGTATACACTAAAACTAAACCTAAACTCCAGGGGCTCCAACCCCGAGTATACACTAAAACTAAACCTAAACTCCAGGGGCTCCAACCCCGAGTATACACTAAAACTAAACCTAAACTCCAGGGGCTCCAACCCCGAGTATACACTAAAACTAAACCTAAACTCCAGGGGCTCCAACCCCGAGTATACACTAAAACTAAACCTAAACTCCAGGGGCTCCAACCCCGAGTATACACTAAAACTAAACCTAAACTCCAGGGGCTCCAACCCCGAGTATACACTAAAACTAAACCTAAACTCCAGGGGCTCCAACCCCGAGTATACACTAAAACTAAACCTAAACTCCAGGGGCTCCAACCCCGAGTATACACTAAAACTAAACCTAAACTCCAGGGGCTCCAACCCCGAGTATACACTAAAACTAAACCTAAACTCCAGGGGCTCCAACCCCGAGTATACACTAAAACTAAACCTAAACTCCAGGGGCTCCAACCCCGAGTATACACTAAAACTAAACCTAAACTCCAGGGGCTCCAACCCCGAGTATACACTAAAACTAAACCTAAACTCCAGGGGCTCCAACCCCGAGTATACACTAAAACTAAACCTAAACTCCAGGGGCTCCAACCCCGAGTATACACTAAAACTAAACCTAAACTCCAGGGGCTCCAACCCCGAGTATACACTAAAACTAAACCTAAACTCCAGGGCTCCAACCCCGAGTATACACTAAAACTAAACCTAAACTCCAGGGGCTCCAACCCCGAGTATACACTAAAACTAAACCTAAACTCCAGGGGCTCCAACCCCGAGTATACACTAAAACTAAACCTAAACTCCAGGGGCTCCAACCCCGAGTATACACTAAAACTAAACCTAAACTCCAGGGGCTCCAACCCCGAGTATACACTAAAACTAAACCTAAACTCCAGGGGCTCCAACCCCGAGTATACACTAAAACTAAACCTAAACTCCAGGGCTCCAACCCCGAGTATACACTAAAACTAAACCTAAACTCCAGGGGCTCCAACCCCGAGTATACACTAAAACTAAACCTAAACTCCAGGGGCTCCAACCCCGAGTATACACTAAAACTAAACCTAAACTCCAGGGGCTCCAACCCCGAGTATACACTAAAACTAAACCTAAACTCCAGGGGCTCCAACCCCGAGTATACACTAAAACTAAACCTAAACTCCAGGGGCTCCAACCCCGAGTATACACTAAAACTAAACCTAAACTCCAGGGGCTCCAACCCCGAGTATACACTAAAACTAAACCTAAACTCCAGGGGCTCCAACCCCGAGTATACACTAAAACTAAACCTAAACTCCAGGGGCTCCAACCCGAGTATACACTAAAACTAAACCTAAACTCCAGGGCTCCAACCCCGAGTATACACTAAAACTAAACCTAAACTCCAGGGGCTCCAACCCCGAGTATACACTAAAACTAAACCTAAACTCCAGGGGCTCCAACCCCGAGTATACACTAAAACTAAACCTAAACTCCAGGGGCTCCAACCCCGAGTATACACTAAAACTAAACCTAAACTCCAGGGGCTCCAACCCCGAGTATACACTAAAACTAAACCTAAACTCCAGGGGCTCCAACCCCGAGTATACACTAAAACTAAACCTAAACTCCAGGGGCTCCAACCCCGAGTATACACTAAAACTAAACCTAAACTCCAGGGCTCCAACCCCGAGTATACACTAAAACTAAACCTAAACTCCAGGGGCTCCAACCCCGAGTATACACTAAAACTAAACCTAAACTCCAGGGCTCCAACCCCGAGTATACACTAAAACTAAACCTAAACTCCAGGGCTCCAACCCCGAGTATACACTAAAACTAAACCTAAACTCCAGGGGCTCCAACCCCGAGTATACACTAAAACTAAACCTAAACTCCAGGGGCTCCAACCCCGAGTATACACTAAAACTAAACCTAAACTCCAGGGGCTCCAACCCCGAGTATACACTAAAACTAAACCTAAACTCCAGGGGCTCCAACCCCGAGTATACACTAAAACTAAACCTAAACTCCAGGGGCTCCAACCCCGAGTATACACTAAAACTAAACCTAAACTCCAGGGGCTCCAACCCCGAGTATACACTAAAACTAAACCTAAACTCCAGGGGCTCCAACCCCGAGTATACACTAAAACTAAACCTAAACTCCAGGGCTCCAACCCCGAGTATACACTAAAACTAAACCTAAACTCCAGGGGCTCCAACCCCGAGTATACACTAAAACTAAACCTAAACTCCAGGGGCTCCAACCCCGAGTATACACTAAAACTAAACCTAAACTCCAGGGGCTCCAACCCCGAGTATACACTAAAACTAAACCTAAACTCCAGGGGCTCCAACCCCGAGTATACACTAAAACTAAACCTAAACTCCAGGGGCTCCAACCCCGAGTATACACTAAAACTAAACCTAAACTCCAGGGGCTCCAACCCCGAGTATACACTAAAACTAAACCTAAACTCCAGGGCTCCAACCCCGAGTATACACTAAAACTAAACCTAAACTCCAGGGGCTCCAACCCCGAGTATACACTAAAACTAAACCTAAACTCCAGGGGCTCCAACCCCGAGTATACACTAAAACTAAACCTAAACTCCAGGGGCTCCAACCCCGAGTATACACTAAAACTAAACCTAAACTCCAGGGGCTCCAACCCCGAGTATACACTAAAACTAAACCTAAACTCCAGGGGCTCCAACCCCGAGTATACACTAAAACTAAACCTAAACTCCAGGGGCTCCAACCCCGAGTATACACTAAAACTAAACCTAAACTCCAGGGGCTCCAACCCCGAGTATACACTAAAACTAAACCTAAACTCCAGGGCTCCAACCCCGAGTATACACTAAAACTAAACCTAAACTCCAGGGGCTCCAACCCCGAGTATACACTAAAACTAAACCTAAACTCCAGGGCTCCAACCCCGAGTATACACTAAAACTAAACCTAAACTCCAGGGCTCCAACCCCGAGTATACACTAAAACTAAACCTAAACTCCAGGGGCTCCAACCCCGAGTATACACTAAAACTAAACCTAAACTCCAGGGGCTCCAACCCCGAGTATACACTAAAACTAAACCTAAACTCCAGGGGCTCCAACCCCGAGTATACACTAAAACTAAACCTAAACTCCAGGGGCTCCAACCCCGAGTATACACTAAAACTAAACCTAAACTCCAGGGGCTCCAACCCCGAGTATACACTAAAACTAAACCTAAACTCCAGGGGCTCCAACCCCGAGTATACACTAAAACTAAACCTAAACTCCAGGGGCTCCAACCCCGAGTATACACTAAAACTAAACCTAAACTCCAGGGGCTCCAACCCCGAGTATACACTAAAACTAAACCTAAACTCCAGGGGCTCCAACCCCGAGTATACACTAAAACTAAACCTAAACTCCAGGGGCTCCAACCCCGAGTATACACTAAAACTAAACCTAAACTCCAGGGGCTCCAACCCCGAGTATACACTAAAACTAAACCTAAACTCCAGGGCTCCAACCCCGAGTATACACTAAAACTAAACCTAAACTCCAGGGGCTCCAACCCCGAGTATACACTAAAACTAAACCTAAACTCCAGGGGCTCCAACCCCGAGTATACACTAAAACTAAACCTAAACTCCAGGGGCTCCAACCCCGAGTATACACTAAAACTAAACCTAAACTCCAGGGGCTCCAACCCCGAGTATACACTAAAACTAAACCTAAACTCCAGGGGCTCCAACCCCGAGTATACACTAAAACTAAACCTAAACTCCAGGGGCTCCAACCCCGAGTATACACTAAAACTAAACCTAAACTCCAGGGGCTCCAACCCCGAGTATACACTAAAACTAAACCTAAACTCCAGGGCTCCAACCCCGAGTATACACTAAAACTAAACCTAAACTCCAGGGGCTCCAACCCCGAGTATACACTAAAACTAAACCTAAACTCCAGGGGCTCCAACCCCGAGTATACACTAAAACTAAACCTAAACTCCAGGGGCTCCAACCCCGAGTATACACTAAAACTAAACCTAAACTCCAGGGGCTCCAACCCCGAGTATACACTAAAACTAAACCTAAACTCCAGGGGCTCCAACCCCGAGTATACACTAAAACTAAACCTAAACTCCAGGGGCTCCAACCCCGAGTATACACTAAAACTAAACCTAAACTCCAGGGGCTCCAACCCCGAGTATACACTAAAACTAAACCTAAACTCCAGGGGCTCCAACCCCGAGTATACACTAAAACTAAACCTAAACTCCAGGGGCTCCAACCCCGAGTATACACTAAAACTAAACCTAAACTCCAGGGGCTCCAACCCCGAGTATACACTAAAACTAAACCTAAACTCCAGGGCTCCAACCCCGAGTATACACTAAAACTAAACCTAAACTCCAGGGGCTCCAACCCCGAGTATACACTAAAACTAAACCTAAACTCCAGGGGCTCCAACCCCGAGTATACACTAAAACTAAACCTAAACTCCAGGGGCTCCAACCCCGAGTATACACTAAAACTAAACCTAAACTCCAGGGGCTCCAACCCCGAGTATACACTAAAACTAAACCTAAACTCCAGGGGCTCCAACCCCGAGTATACACTAAAACTAAACCTAAACTCCAGGGGCTCCAACCCCGAGTATACACTAAAACTAAACCTAAACTCCAGGGGCTCCAACCCCGAGTATACACTAAAACTAAACCTAAACTCCAGGGGCTCCAACCCCGAGTATACACTAAAACTAAACCTAAACTCCAGGGGCTCCAACCCCGAGTATACACTAAAACTAAACCTAAACTCCAGGGGCTCCAACCCCGAGTATACACTAAAACTAAACCTAAACTCCAGGGGCTCCAACCCGAGTATACACTAAAACTAAACCTAAACTCCAGGGGCTCCAACCCCGAGTATACACTAAAACTAAACCTAAACTCCAGGGGCTCCAACCCCGAGTATACACTAAAACTAAACCTAAACTCCAGGGGCTCCAACCCCGAGTATACACTAAAACTAAACCTAAACTCCAGGGGCTCCAACCCCGAGTATACACTAAAACTAAACCTAAACTCCAGGGGCTCCAACCCCGAGTATACACTAAAACTAAACCTAAACTCCAGGGGCTCCAACCCCGAGTATACACTAAAACTAAACCTAAACTCCAGGGCTCCAACCCCGAGTATACACTAAAACTAAACCTAAACTCCAGGGGCTCCAACCCCGAGTATACACTAAAACTAAACCTAAACTCCAGGGGCTCCAACCCCGAGTATACACTAAAACTAAACCTAAACTCCAGGGGCTCCAACCCCGAGTATACACTAAAACTAAACCTAAACTCCAGGGGCTCCAACCCCGAGTATACACTAAAACTAAACCTAAACTCCAGGGGCTCCAACCCCGAGTATACACTAAAACTAAACCTAAACTCCAGGGGCTCCAACCCCGAGTATACACTAAAACTAAACCTAAACTCCAGGGGCTCCAACCCCGAGTATACACTAAAACTAAACCTAAACTCCAGGGGCTCCAACCCCGAGTATACACTAAAACTAAACCTAAACTCCAGGGGCTCCAACCCCGAGTATACACTAAAACTAAACCTAAACTCCAGGGGCTCCAACCCCGAGTATACACTAAAACTAAACCTAAACTCCAGGGGCTCCAACCCCGAGTATACACTAAAACTAAACCTAAACTCCAGGGCTCCAACCCCGAGTATACACTAAAACTAAACCTAAACTCCAGGGGCTCCAACCCCGAGTATACACTAAAACTAAACCTAAACTCCAGGGGCTCCAACCCCGAGTATACACTAAAACTAAACCTAAACTCCAGGGGCTCCAACCCCGAGTATACACTAAAACTAAACCTAAACTCCAGGGGCTCCAACCCCGAGTATACACTAAAACTAAACCTAAACTCCAGGGGCTCCAACCCCGAGTATACACTAAAACTAAACCTAAACTCCAGGGGCTCCAACCCCGAGTATACACTAAAACTAAACCTAAACTCCAGGGGCTCCAACCCCGAGTATACACTAAAACTAAACCTAAACTCCAGGGGCTCCAACCCCGAGTATACACTAAAACTAAACCTAAACTCCAGGGGCTCCAACCCCGAGTATACACTAAAACTAAACCTAAACTCCAGGGGCTCCAACCCCGAGTATACACTAAAACTAAACCTAAACTCCAGGGGCTCCAACCCCGAGTATACACTAAAACTAAACCTAAACTCCAGGGGCTCCAACCCCGAGTATACACTAAAACTAAACCTAAACTCCAGGGGCTCCAACCCCGAGTATACACTAAAACTAAACCTAAACTCCAGGGGCTCCAACCCCGAGTATACACTAAAACTAAACCTAAACTCCAGGGGCTCCAACCCCGAGTATACACTAAAACTAAACCTAAACTCCAGGGGCTCCAACCCCGAGTATACACTAAAACTAAACCTAAACTCCAGGGGCTCCAACCCCGAGTATACACTAAAACTAAACCTAAACTCCAGGGGCTCCAACCCCGAGTATACACTAAAACTAAACCTAAACTCCAGGGGCTCCAACCCCGAGTATACACTAAAACTAAACCTAAACTCCAGGGGCTCCAACCCCGAGTATACACTAAAACTAAACCTAAACTCCAGGGGCTCCAACCCCGAGTATACACTAAAACTAAACCTAAACTCCAGGGCTCCAACCCCGAGTATACACTAAAACTAAACCTAAACTCCAGGGGCTCCAACCCCGAGTATACACTAAAACTAAACCTAAACTCCAGGGGCTCCAACCCCGAGTATACACTAAAACTAAACCTAAACTCCAGGGGCTCCAACCCCGAGTATACACTAAAACTAAACCTAAACTCCAGGGGCTCCAACCCCGAGTATACACTAAAACTAAACCTAAACTCCAGGGGCTCCAACCCCGAGTATACACTAAAACTAAACCTAAACTCCAGGGGCTCCAACCCCGAGTATACACTAAAACTAAACCTAAACTCCAGGGGCTCCAACCCCGAGTATACACTAAAACTAAACCTAAACTCCAGGGGCTCCAACCCCGAGTATACACTAAAACTAAACCTAAACTCCAGGGGCTCCAACCCCGAGTATACACTAAAACTAAACCTAAACTCCAGGGGCTCCAACCCCGAGTATACACTAAAACTAAACCTAAACTCCAGGGGCTCCAACCCCGAGTATACACTAAAACTAAACCTAAACTCCAGGGGCTCCAACCCCGAGTATACACTAAAACTAAACCTAAACTCCAGGGGCTCCAACCCCGAGTATACACTAAAACTAAACCTAAACTCCAGGGGCTCCAACCCCGAGTATACACTAAAACTAAACCTAAACTCCAGGGGCTCCAACCCCGAGTATACACTAAAACTAAACCTAAACTCCAGGGGCTCCAACCCCGAGTATACACTAAAACTAAACCTAAACTCCAGGGGCTCCAACCCCGAGTATACACTAAAACTAAACCTAAACTCCAGGGGCTCCAACCCCGAGTATACACTAAAACTAAACCTAAACTCCAGGGGCTCCAACCCCGAGTATACACTAAAACTAAACCTAAACTCCAGGGGCTCCAACCCCGAGTATACACTAAAACTAAACCTAAACTCCAGGGGCTCCAACCCCGAGTATACACTAAAACTAAACCTAAACTCCAGGGGCTCCAACCCCGAGTATACACTAAAACTAAACCTAAACTCCAGGGGCTCCAACCCCGAGTATACACTAAAACTAAACCTAAACTCCAGGGGCTCCAACCCCGAGTATACACTAAAACTAAACCTAAACTCCAGGGGCTCCAACCCCGAGTATACACTAAAACTAAACCTAAACTCCAGGGGCTCCAACCCCGAGTATACACTAAAACTAAACCTAAACTCCAGGGGCTCCAACCCCGAGTATACACTAAAACTAAACCTAAACTCCAGGGGCTCCAACCCCGAGTATACACTAAAACTAAACCTAAACTCCAGGGGCTCCAACCCCGAGTATACACTAAAACTAAACCTAAACTCCAGGGGCTCCAACCCCGAGTATACACTAAAACTAAACCTAAACTCCAGGGGCTCCAACCCCGAGTATACACTAAAACTAAACCTAAACTCCAGGGGCTCCAACCCCGAGTATACACTAAAACTAAACCTAAACTCCAGGGCTCCAACCCCGAGTATACACTAAAACTAAACCTAAACTCCAGGGGCTCCAACCCCGAGTATACACTAAAACTAAACCTAAACTCCAGGGGCTCCAACCCCGAGTATACACTAAAACTAAACCTAAACTCCAGGGGCTCCAACCCCGAGTATACACTAAAACTAAACCTAAACTCCAGGGGCTCCAACCCCGAGTATACACTAAAACTAAACCTAAACTCCAGGGGCTCCAACCCCGAGTATACACTAAAACTAAACCTAAACTCCAGGGGCTCCAACCCCGAGTATACACTAAAACTAAACCTAAACTCCAGGGGCTCCAACCCCGAGTATACACTAAAACTAAACCTAAACTCCAGGGGCTCCAACCCCGAGTATACACTAAAACTAAACCTAAACTCCAGGGGCTCCAACCCCGAGTATACACTAAAACTAAACCTAAACTCCAGGGCTCCAACCCCGAGTATACACTAAAACTAAACCTAAACTCCAGGGGCTCCAACCCCGAGTATACACTAAAACTAAACCTAAACTCCAGGGGCTCCAACCCCGAGTATACACTAAAACTAAACCTAAACTCCAGGGGCTCCAACCCCGAGTATACACTAAAACTAAACCTAAACTCCAGGGGCTCCAACCCCGAGTATACACTAAAACTAAACCTAAACTCCAGGGGCTCCAACCCCGAGTATACACTAAAACTAAACCTAAACTCCAGGGGCTCCAACCCCGAGTATACACTAAAACTAAACCTAAACTCCAGGGGCTCCAACCCCGAGTATACACTAAAACTAAACCTAAACTCCAGGGGCTCCAACCCCGAGTATACACTAAAACTAAACCTAAACTCCAGGGGCTCCAACCCCGAGTATACACTAAAACTAAACCTAAACTCCAGGGGCTCCAACCCCGAGTATACACTAAAACTAAACCTAAACTCCAGGGGCTCCAACCCCGAGTATACACTAAAACTAAACCTAAACTCCAGGGGCTCCAACCCCGAGTATACACTAAAACTAAACCTAAACTCCAGGGGCTCCAACCCCGAGTATACACTAAAACTAAACCTAAACTCCAGGGGCTCCAACCCCGAGTATACACTAAAACTAAACCTAAACTCCAGGGGCTCCAACCCCGAGTATACACTAAAACTAAACCTAAACTCCAGGGGCTCCAACCCCGAGTATACACTAAAACTAAACCTAAACTCCAGGGGCTCCAACCCCGAGTATACACTAAAACTAAACCTAAACTCCAGGGGCTCCAACCCCGAGTATACACTAAAACTAAACCTAAACTCCAGGGGCTCCAACCCCGAGTATACACTAAAACTAAACCTAAACTCCAGGGGCTCCAACCCCGAGTATACACTAAAACTAAACCTAAACTCCAGGGGCTCCAACCCCGAGTATACACTAAAACTAAACCTAAACTCCAGGGGCTCCAACCCCGAGTATACACTAAAACTAAACCTAAACTCCAGGGGCTCCAACCCCGAGTATACACTAAAACTAAACCTAAACTCCAGGGGCTCCAACCCCGAGTATACACTAAAACTAAACCTAAACTCCAGGGGCTCCAACCCCGAGTATACACTAAAACTAAACCTAAACTCCAGGGCTCCAACCCCGAGTATACACTAAAACTAAACCTAAACTCCAGGGGCTCCAACCCCGAGTATACACTAAAACTAAACCTAAACTCCAGAACCCCGAGTATACACTAAAACTAAACCTAAACTCCAGGGGCTCCAACCCCGAGTATACACTAAAACTAAACCTAAACTCCAGGGGCTCCAACCCCGAGTATACACTAAAACTAAACCTAAACTCCAGGGGCTCCAACCCCGAGTATACACTAAAACTAAACCTAAACTCCAGGGGCTCCAACCCCGAGTATACACTAAAACTAAACCTAAACTCCAGGGGCTCCAACCCCGAGTATACACTAAAACTAAACCTAAACTCCAGGGGCTCCAACCCCGAGTATACACTAAAACTAAACCTAAACTCCAGGGGCTCCAACCCCGAGTATACACTAAAACTAAACCTAAACTCCAGGGGCTCCAACCCCGAGTATACACTAAAACTAAACCTAAACTCCAGGGGCTCCAACCCCGAGTATACACTAAAACTAAACCTAAACTCCAGGGGCTCCAACCCCGAGTATACACTAAAACTAAACCTAAACTCCAGGGGCTCCAACCCCGAGTATACACTAAAACTAAACCTAAACTCCAGGGGCTCCAACCCCGAGTATACACTAAAACTAAACCTAAACTCCAGGGCTCCAACCCCGAGTATACACTAAAACTAAACCTAAACTCCAGGGGCTCCAACCCCGAGTATACACTAAAACTAAACCTAAACTCCAGGGGCTCCAACCCCGAGTATACACTAAAACTAAACCTAAACTCCAGGGGCTCCAACCCCGAGTATACACTAAAACTAAACCTAAACTCCAGGGGCTCCAACCCCGAGTATACACTAAAACTAAACCTAAACTCCAGGGGCTCCAACCCCGAGTATACACTAAAACTAAACCTAAACTCCAGGGGCTCCAACCCCGAGTATACACTAAAACTAAACCTAAACTCCAGGGGCTCCAACCCCGAGTATACACTAAAACTAAACCTAAACTCCAGGGGCTCCAACCCCGAGTATACACTAAAACTAAACCTAAACTCCAGGGGCTCCAACCCCGAGTATACACTAAAACTAAACCTAAACTCCAGGGGCTCCAACCCCGAGTATACACTAAAACTAAACCTAAACTCCAGGGGCTCCAACCCCGAGTATACACTAAAACTAAACCTAAACTCCAGGGGCTCCAACCCCGAGTATACACTAAAACTAAACCTAAACTCCAGGGGCTCCAACCCCGAGTATACACTAAAACTAAACCTAAACTCCAGGGGCTCCAACCCCGAGTATACACTAAAACTAAACCTAAACTCCAGGGGCTCCAACCCCGAGTATACACTAAAACTAAACCTAAACTCCAGGGGCTCCAACCCCGAGTATACACTAAAACTAAACCTAAACTCCAGGGGCTCCAACCCCGAGTATACACTAAAACTAAACCTAAACTCCAGGGCTCCAACCCCGAGTATACACTAAAACTAAACCTAAACTCCAGGGGCTCCAACCCCGAGTATACACTAAAACTAAACCTAAACTCCAGGGGCTCCAACCCCGAGTATACACTAAAACTAAACCTAAACTCCAGGGGCTCCAACCCCGAGTATACACTAAAACTAAACCTAAACTCCAGGGGCTCCAACCCCGAGTATACACTAAAACTAAACCTAAACTCCAGGGGCTCCAACCCCGAGTATACACTAAAACTAAACCTAAACTCCAGGGGCTCCAACCCCGAGTATACACTAAAACTAAACCTAAACTCCAGGGGCTCCAACCCCGAGTATACACTAAAACTAAACCTAAACTCCAGGGGCTCCAACCCCGAGTATACACTAAAACTAAACCTAAACTCCAGGGGCTCCAACCCCGAGTATACACTAAAACTAAACCTAAACTCCAGGGGCTCCAACCCCGAGTATACACTAAAACTAAACCTAAACTCCAGGGGCTCCAACCCCGAGTATACAC
Source organism: Carcharodon carcharias (assembly GCF_017639515.1). Taxonomy (NCBI): domain Eukaryota; kingdom Metazoa; phylum Chordata; class Chondrichthyes; order Lamniformes; family Lamnidae; genus Carcharodon; species Carcharodon carcharias. Next base: position 112,936,073 of record NC_054485.1, read on the forward strand.
TAAAACTAAACCTAAACTCCAGGGGCTCCAACCCCGAGTATACACTAAAACTAAACCTAAACTCCAGGGGCTCCAACCCCGAGTATACACTAAAACTAAACCTAAACTCCAGGGGCTCCAACCCCGAGTATACACTAAAACTAAACCTAAACTCCAGGGGCTCCAACCCCGAGTATACACTAAAACTAAACCTAAACTCCAGGGGCTCCAACCCCGAGTATACACTAAAACTAAACCTAAACTCCAGGGGCTCCAACCCCGAGTATACACTAAAACTAAACCTAAACTCCAGGGGCTCCAACCCCGAGTATACACTAAAACTAAACCTAAACTCCAGGGGCTCCAACCCCGAGTATACACTAAAACTAAACCTAAACTCCAGGGGCTCCAACCCCGAGTATACACTAAAACTAAACCTAAACTCCAGGGGCTCCAACCCCGAGTATACACTAAAACTAAACCTAAACTCCAGGGGCTCCAACCCCGAGTATACACTAAAACTAAACCTAAACTCCAGGGGCTCCAACCCCGAGTATACACTAAAACTAAACCTAAACTCCAGGGGCTCCAACCCCGAGTATACACTAAAACTAAACCTAAACTCCAGGGGCTCCAACCCCGAGTATACACTAAAACTAAACCTAAACTCCAGGGGCTCCAACCCCGAGTATACACTAAAACTAAACCTAAACTCCAGGGGCTCCAACCCCGAGTATACACTAAAACTAAACCTAAACTCCAGGGGCTCCAACCCCGAGTATACACTAAAACTAAACCTAAACTCCAGGGGCTCCAACCCCGAGTATACACTAAAACTAAACCTAAACTCCAGGGGCTCCAACCCCGAGTATACACTAAAACTAAACCTAAACTCCAGGGGCTCCAACCCCGAGTATACACTAAAACTAAACCTAAACTCCAGGGGCTCCAACCCCGAGTATACACTAAAACTAAACCTAAACTCCAGGGCTCCAACCCCGAGTATACACTAAAACTAAACCTAAACTCCAGGGGCTCCAACCCCGAGTATACACTAAAACTAAACCTAAACTCCAGGGGCTCCAACCCCGAGTATACACTAAAACTAAACCTAAACTCCAGGGGCTCCAACCCCGAGTATACACTAAAACTAAACCTAAACTCCAGGGGCTCCAACCCCGAGTATACACTAAAACTAAACCTAAACTCCAGGGGCTCCAACCCCGAGTATACACTAAAACTAAACCTAAACTCCAGGGGCTCCAACCCCGAGTATACACTAAAACTAAACCTAAACTCCAGGGCTCCAACCCCGAGTATACACTAAAACTAAACCTAAACTCCAGGGGCTCCAACCCCGAGTATACACTAAAACTAAACCTAAACTCCAGGGGCTCCAACCCCGAGTATACACTAAAACTAAACCTAAACTCCAGGGGCTCCAACCCCGAGTATACACTAAAACTAAACCTAAACTCCAGGGGCTCCAACCCCGAGTATACACTAAAACTAAACCTAAACTCCAGGGGCTCCAACCCCGAGTATACACTAAAACTAAACCTAAACTCCAGGGGCTCCAACCCCGAGTATACACTAAAACTAAACCTAAACTCCAGGGGCTCCAACCCCGAGTATACACTAAAACTAAACCTAAACTCCAGGGGCTCCAACCCCGAGTATACACTAAAACTAAACCTAAACTCCAGGGGCTCCAACCCCGAGTATACACTAAAACTAAACCTAAACTCCAGGGGCTCCAACCCCGAGTATACACTAAAACTAAACCTAAACTCCAGGGGCTCCAACCCCGAGTATACACTAAAACTAAACCTAAACTCCAGGGGCTCCAACCCCGAGTATACACTAAAACTAAACCTAAACTCCAGGGGCTCCAACCCCGAGTATACACTAAAACTAAACCTAAACTCCAGGGGCTCCAACCCCGAGTATACACTAAAACTAAACCTAAACTCCAGGGGCTCCAACCCCGAGTATACACTAAAACTAAACCTAAACTCCAGGGGCTCCAACCCCGAGTATACACTAAAACTAAACCTAAACTCCAGGGGCTCCAACCCCGAGTATACACTAAAACTAAACCTAAACTCCAGGGGCTCCAACCCCGAGTATACACTAAAACTAAACCTAAACTCCAGGGGCTCCAACCCCGAGTATACACTAAAACTAAACCTAAACTCCAGGGGCTCCAACCCCGAGTATACACTAAAACTAAACCTAAACTCCAGGGGCTCCAACCCCGAGTATACACTAAAACTAAACCTAAACTCCAGGGGCTCCAACCCCGAGTATACACTAAAACTAAACCTAAACTCCAGGGGCTCCAACCCCGAGTATACACTAAAACTAAACCTAAACTCCAGGGGCTCCAACCCCGAGTATACACTAAAACTAAACCTAAACTCCAGGGGCTCCAACCCCGAGTATACACTAAAACTAAACCTAAACTCCAGGGGCTCCAACCCCGAGTATACACTAAAACTAAACCTAAACTCCAGGGGCTCCAACCCCGAGTATACACTAAAACTAAACCTAAACTCCAGGGGCTCCAACCCCGAGTATACACTAAAACTAAACCTAAACTCCAGGGGCTCCAACCCCGAGTATACACTAAAACTAAACCTAAACTCCAGGGGCTCCAACCCCGAGTATACACTAAAACTAAACCTAAACTCCAGGGGCTCCAACCCCGAGTATACACTAAAACTAAACCTAAACTCCAGGGGCTCCAACCCCGAGTATACACTAAAACTAAACCTAAACTCCAGGGGCTCCAACCCCGAGTATACACTAAAACTAAACCTAAACTCCAGGGGCTCCAACCCCGAGTATACACTAAAACTAAACCTAAACTCCAGGGGCTCCAACCCCGAGTATACACTAAAACTAAACCTAAACTCCAGGGGCTCCAACCCCGAGTATACACTAAAACTAAACCTAAACTCCAGGGGCTCCAACCCCGAGTATACACTAAAACTAAACCTAAACTCCAGGGGCTCCAACCCCGAGTATACACTAAAACTAAACCTAAACTCCAGGGGCTCCAACCCCGAGTATACACTAAAACTAAACCTAAACTCCAGGGGCTCCAACCCCGAGTATACACTAAAACTAAACCTAAACTCCAGGGGCTCCAACCCCGAGTATACACTAAAACTAAACCTAAACTCCAGGGGCTCCAACCCCGAGTATACACTAAAACTAAACCTAAACTCCAGGGGCTCCAACCCCGAGTATACACTAAAACTAAACCTAAACTCCAGGGGCTCCAACCCCGAGTATACACTAAAACTAAACCTAAACTCCAGGGGCTCCAACCCCGAGTATACACTAAAACTAAACCTAAACTCCAGGGGCTCCAACCCCGAGTATACACTAAAACTAAACCTAAACTCCAGGGGCTCCAACCCCGAGTATACACTAAAACTAAACCTAAACTCCAGGGGCTCCAACCCCGAGTATACACTAAAACTAAACCTAAACTCCAGGGGCTCCAACCCCGAGTATACACTAAAACTAAACCTAAACTCCAGGGGCTCCAACCCCGAGTATACACTAAAACTAAACCTAAACTCCAGGGCTCCAACCCCGAGTATACACTAAAACTAAACCTAAACTCCAGGGGCTCCAACCCCGAGTATACACTAAAACTAAACCTAAACTCCAGGGGCTCCAACCCCGAGTATACACTAAAACTAAACCTAAACTCCAGGGGCTCCAACCCCGAGTATACACTAAAACTAAACCTAAACTCCAGGGGCTCCAACCCCGAGTATACACTAAAACTAAACCTAAACTCCAGGGGCTCCAACCCCGAGTATACACTAAAACTAAACCTAAACTCCAGGGGCTCCAACCCCGAGTATACACTAAAACTAAACCTAAACTCCAGGGGCTCCAACCCCGAGTATACACTAAAACTAAACCTAAACTCCAGGGGCTCCAACCCCGAGTATACACTAAAACTAAACCTAAACTCCAGGGGCTCCAACCCCGAGTATACACTAAAACTAAACCTAAACTCCAGGGGCTCCAACCCCGAGTATACACTAAAACTAAACCTAAACTCCAGGGGCTCCAACCCCGAGTATACACTAAAACTAAACCTAAACTCCAGGGGCTCCAACCCCGAGTATACACTAAAACTAAACCTAAACTCCAGGGGCTCCAACCCCGAGTATACACTAAAACTAAACCTAAACTCCAGGGGCTCCAACCCCGAGTATACACTAAAACTAAACCTAAACTCCAGGGGCTCCAACCCCGAGTATACACTAAAACTAAACCTAAACTCCAGGGGCTCCAACCCCGAGTATACACTAAAACTAAACCTAAACTCCAGGGGCTCCAACCCCGAGTATACACTAAAACTAAACCTAAACTCCAGGGGCTCCAACCCCGAGTATACACTAAAACTAAACCTAAACTCCAGGGGCTCCAACCCCGAGTATACACTAAAACTAAACCTAAACTCCAGGGGCTCCAACCCCGAGTATACACTAAAACTAAACCTAAACTCCAGGGGCTCCAACCCCGAGTATACACTAAAACTAAACCTAAACTCCAGGGGCTCCAACCCCGAGTATACACTAAAACTAAACCTAAACTCCAGGGGCTCCAACCCCGAGTATACACTAAAACTAAACCTAAACTCCAGGGGCTCCAACCCCGAGTATACACTAAAACTAAACCTAAACTCCAGGGGCTCCAACCCCGAGTATACACTAAAACTAAACCTAAACTCCAGGGGCTCCAACCCCGAGTATACACTAAAACTAAACCTAAACTCCAGGGGCTCCAACCCCGAGTATACACTAAAACTAAACCTAAACTCCAGGGGCTCCAACCCCGAGTATACACTAAAACTAAACCTAAACTCCAGGGGCTCCAACCCCGAGTATACACTAAAACTAAACCTAAACTCCAGGGGCTCCAACCCCGAGTATACACTAAAACTAAACCTAAACTCCAGGGGCTCCAACCCCGAGTATACACTAAAACTAAACCTAAACTCCAGGGGCTCCAACCCCGAGTATACACTAAAACTAAACCTAAACTCCAGGGGCTCCAACCCCGAGTATACACTAAAACTAAACCTAAACTCCAGGGGCTCCAACCCCGAGTATACACTAAAACTAAACCTAAACTCCAGGGGCTCCAACCCCGAGTATACACTAAAACTAAACCTAAACTCCAGGGGCTCCAACCCCGAGTATACACTAAAACTAAACCTAAACTCCAGGGGCTCCAACCCCGAGTATACACTAAAACTAAACCTAAACTCCAGGGGCTCCAACCCCGAGTATACACTAAAACTAAACCTAAACTCCAGGGGCTCCAACCCCGAGTATACACTAAAACTAAACCTAAACTCCAGGGGCTCCAACCCCGAGTATACACTAAAACTAAACCTAAACTCCAGGGGCTCCAACCCCGAGTATACACTAAAACTAAACCTAAACTCCAGGGGCTCCAACCCCGAGTATACACTAAAACTAAACCTAAACTCCAGGGGCTCCAACCCCGAGTATACACTAAAACTAAACCTAAACTCCAGGGGCTCCAACCCCGAGTATACACTAAAACTAAACCTAAACTCCAGGGGCTCCAACCCCGAGTATACACTAAAACTAAACCTAAACTCCAGGGGCTCCAACCCCGAGTATACACTAAAACTAAACCTAAACTCCAGGGGCTCCAACCCCGAGTATACACTAAAACTAAACCTAAACTCCAGGGGCTCCAACCCCGAGTATACACTAAAACTAAACCTAAACTCCAGGGGCTCCAACCCCGAGTATACACTAAAACTAAACCTAAACTCCAGGGGCTCCAACCCCGAGTATACACTAAAACTAAACCTAAACTCCAGGGGCTCCAACCCCGAGTATACACTAAAACTAAACCTAAACTCCAGGGGCTCCAACCCCGAGTATACACTAAAACTAAACCTAAACTCCAGGGGCTCCAACCCCGAGTATACACTAAAACTAAACCTAAACTCCAGGGGCTCCAACCCCGAGTATACACTAAAACTAAACCTAAACTCCAGGGGCTCCAACCCCGAGTATACACTAAAACTAAACCTAAACTCCAGGGGCTCCAACCCCGAGTATACACTAAAACTAAACCTAAACTCCAGGGGCTCCAACCCCGAGTATACACTAAAACTAAACCTAAACTCCAGGGGCTCCAACCCCGAGTATACACTAAAACTAAACCTAAACTCCAGGGGCTCCAACCCCGAGTATACACTAAAACTAAACCTAAACTCCAGGGGCTCCAACCCCGAGTATACACTAAAACTAAACCTAAACTCCAGGGGCTCCAACCCCGAGTATACACTAAAACTAAACCTAAACTCCAGGGGCTCCAACCCCGAGTATACACTAAAACTAAACCTAAACTCCAGGGGCTCCAACCCCGAGTATACACTAAAACTAAACCTAAACTCCAGGGGCTCCAACCCCGAGTATACACTAAAACTAAACCTAAACTCCAGGGGCTCCAACCCCGAGTATACACTAAAACTAAACCTAAACTCCAGGGCTCCAACCCCGAGTATACACTAAAACTAAACCTAAACTCCAGGGGCTCCAACCCCGAGTATACACTAAAACTAAACCTAAACTCCAGGGGCTCCAACCCCGAGTATACACTAAAACTAAACCTAAACTCCAGGGGCTCCAACCCCGAGTATACACTAAAACTAAACCTAAACTCCAGGGGCTCCAACCCCGAGTATACACTAAAACTAAACCTAAACTCCAGGGGCTCCAACCCCGAGTATACACTAAAACTAAACCTAAACTCCAGGGGCTCCAACCCCGAGTATACACTAAAACTAAACCTAAACTCCAGGGGCTCCAACCCCGAGTATACACTAAAACTAAACCTAAACTCCAGGGGCTCCAACCCCGAGTATACACTAAAACTAAACCTAAACTCCAGGGGCTCCAACCCCGAGTATACACTAAAACTAAACCTAAACTCCAGGGGCTCCAACCCCGAGTATACACTAAAACTAAACCTAAACTCCAGGGGCTCCAACCCCGAGTATACACTAAAACTAAACCTAAACTCCAGGGGCTCCAACCCCGAGTATACACTAAAACTAAACCTAAACTCCAGGGGCTCCAACCCCGAGTATACACTAAAACTAAACCTAAACTCCAGGGGCTCCAACCCCGAGTATACACTAAAACTAAACCTAAACTCCAGGGGCTCCAACCCCGAGTATACACTAAAACTAAACCTAAACTCCAGGGGCTCCAACCCCGAGTATACACTAAAACTAAACCTAAACTCCAGGGGCTCCAACCCCGAGTATACACTAAAACTAAACCTAAACTCCAGGGGCTCCAACCCCGAGTATACACTAAAACTAAACCTAAACTCCAGGGGCTCCAACCCCGAGTATACACTAAAACTAAACCTAAACTCCAGGGGCTCCAACCCCGAGTATACACTAAAACTAAACCTAAACTCCAGGGGCTCCAACCCCGAGTATACACTAAAACTAAACCTAAACTCCAGGGGCTCCAACCCCGAGTATACACTAAAACTAAACCTAAACTCCAGGGGCTCCAACCCCGAGTATACACTAAAACTAAACCTAAACTCCAGGGGCTCCAACCCCGAGTATACACTAAAACTAAACCTAAACTCCAGGGGCTCCAACCCCGAGTATACACTAAAACTAAACCTAAACTCCAGGGGCTCCAACCCCGAGTATACACTAAAACTAAACCTAAACTCCAGGGGCTCCAACCCCGAGTATACACTAAAACTAAACCTAAACTCCAGGGGCTCCAACCCCGAGTATACACTAAAACTAAACCTAAACTCCAGGGGCTCCAACCCCGAGTATACACTAAAACTAAACCTAAACTCCAGGGGCTCCAACCCCGAGTATACACTAAAACTAAACCTAAACTCCAGGGGCTCCAACCCCGAGTATACACTAAAACTAAACCTAAACTCCAGGGGCTCCAACCCCGAGTATACACTAAAACTAAACCTAAACTCCAGGGGCTCCAACCCCGAGTATACACTAAAACTAAACCTAAACTCCAGGGGCTCCAACCCCGAGTATACACTAAAACTAAACCTAAACTCCAGGGGCTCCAACCCCGAGTATACACTAAAACTAAACCTAAACTCCAGGGGCTCCAACCCCGAGTATACACTAAAACTAAACCTAAACTCCAGGGGCTCCAACCCCGAGTATACACTAAAACTAAACCTAAACTCCAGGGGCTCCAACCCCGAGTATACACTAAAACTAAACCTAAACTCCAGGGGCTCCAACCCCGAGTATACACTAAAACTAAACCTAAACTCCAGGGGCTCCAACCCCGAGTATACACTAAAACTAAACCTAAACTCCAGGGGCTCCAACCCCGAGTATACACTAAAACTAAACCTAAACTCCAGGGGCTCCAACCCCGAGTATACACTAAAACTAAACCTAAACTCCAGGGGCTCCAACCCCGAGTATACACTAAAACTAAACCTAAACTCCAGGGGCTCCAACCCCGAGTATACACTAAAACTAAACCTAAACTCCAGGGGCTCCAACCCCGAGTATACACTAAAACTAAACCTAAACTCCAGGGGCTCCAACCCCGAGTATACACTAAAACTAAACCTAAACTCCAGGGGCTCCAACCCCGAGTATACACTAAAACTAAACCTAAACTCCAGGGGCTCCAACCCCGAGTATACACTAAAACTAAACCTAAACTCCAGGGGCTCCAACCCCGAGTATACACTAAAACTAAACCTAAACTCCAGGGGCTCCAACCCCGAGTATACACTAAAACTAAACCTAAACTCCAGGGGCTCCAACCCCGAGTATACACTAAAACTAAACCTAAACTCCAGGGGCTCCAACCCCGAGTATACACTAAAACTAAACCTAAACTCCAGGGGCTCCAACCCCGAGTATACACTAAAACTAAACCTAAACTCCAGGGGCTCCAACCCCGAGTATACACTAAAACTAAACCTAAACTCCAGGGGCTCCAACCCCGAGTATACACTAAAACTAAACCTAAACTCCAGGGGCTCCAACCCCGAGTATACACTAAAACTAAACCTAAACTCCAGGGGCTCCAACCCCGAGTATACACTAAAACTAAACCTAAACTCCAGGGGCTCCAACCCCGAGTATACACTAAAACTAAACCTAAACTCCAGGGGCTCCAACCCCGAGTATACACTAAAACTAAACCTAAACTCCAGGGGCTCCAACCCCGAGTATACACTAAAACTAAACCTAAACTCCAGGGGCTCCAACCCCGAGTATACACTAAAACTAAACCTAAACTCCAGGGGCTCCAACCCCGAGTATACACTAAAACTAAACCTAAACTCCAGGGGCTCCAACCCCGAGTATACACTAAAACTAAACCTAAACTCCAGGGGCTCCAACCCCGAGTATACACTAAAACTAAACCTAAACTCCAGGGGCTCCAACCCCGAGTATACACTAAAACTAAACCTAAACTCCAGGGGCTCCAACCCCGAGTATACACTAAAACTAAACCTAAACTCCAGGGGCTCCAACCCCGAGTATACACTAAAACTAAACCTAAACTCCAGGGGCTCCAACCCCGAGTATACACTAAAACTAAACCTAAACTCCAGGGGCTCCAACCCCGAGTATACACTAAAACTAAACCTAAACTCCAGGGGCTCCAACCCCGAGTATACACTAAAACTAAACCTAAACTCCAGGGGCTCCAACCCCGAGTATACACTAAAACTAAACCTAAACTCCAGGGGCTCCAACCCCGAGTATACACTAAAACTAAACCTAAACTCCAGGGGCTCCAACCCCGAGTATACACTAAAACTAAACCTAAACTCCAGGGGCTCCAACCCCGAGTATACACTAAAACTAAACCTAAACTCCAGGGGCTCCAACCCCGAGTATACACTAAAACTAAACCTAAACTCCAGGGGCTCCAACCCCGAGTATACACTAAAACTAAACCTAAACTCCAGGGGCTCCAACCCCGAGTATACACTAAAACTAAACCTAAACTCCAGGGGCTCCAACCCCGAGTATACACTAAAACTAAACCTAAACTCCAGGGGCTCCAACCCCGAGTATACACTAAAACTAAACCTAAACTCCAGGGGCTCCAACCCCGAGTATACACTAAAACTAAACCTAAACTCCAGGGGCTCCAACCCCGAGTATACACTAAAACTAAACCTAAACTCCAGGGGCTCCAACCCCGAGTATACACTAAAACTAAACCTAAACTCCAGGGGCTCCAACCCCGAGTATACACTAAAACTAAACCTAAACTCCAGGGGCTCCAACCCCGAGTATACACTAAAACTAAACCTAAACTCCAGGGGCTCCAACCCCGAGTATACACTAAAACTAAACCTAAACTCCAGGGGCTCCAACCCCGAGTATACACTAAAACTAAACCTAAACTCCAGGGGCTCCAACCCCGAGTATACACTAAAACTAAACCTAAACTCCAGGGGCTCCAACCCCGAGTATACACTAAAACTAAACCTAAACTCCAGGGGCTCCAACCCCGAGTATACACTAAAACTAAACCTAAACTCCAGGGGCTCCAACCCCGAGTATACACTAAAACTAAACCTAAACTCCAGGGGCTCCAACCCCGAGTATACACTAAAACTAAACCTAAACTCCAGGGGCTCCAACCCCGAGTATACACTAAAACTAAACCTAAACTCCAGGGGCTCCAACCCCGAGTATACACTAAAACTAAACCTAAACTCCAGGGGCTCCAACCCCGAGTATACACTAAAACTAAACCTAAACTCCAGGGGCTCCAACCCCGAGTATACACTAAAACTAAACCTAAACTCCAGGGGCTCCAACCCCGAGTATACACTAAAACTAAACCTAAACTCCAGGGGCTCCAACCCCGAGTATACACTAAAACTAAACCTAAACTCCAGGGGCTCCAACCCCGAGTATACACTAAAACTAAACCTAAACTCCAGGGGCTCCAACCCCGAGTATACACTAAAACTAAACCTAAACTCCAGGGGCTCCAACCCCGAGTATACACTAAAACTAAACCTAAACTCCAGGGGCTCCAACCCCGAGTATACACTAAAACTAAACCTAAACTCCAGGGGCTCCAACCCCGAGTATACACTAAAACTAAACCTAAACTCCAGGGGCTCCAACCCCGAGTATACACTAAAACTAAACCTAAACTCCAGGGGCTCCAACCCCGAGTATACACTAAAACTAAACCTAAACTCCAGGGGCTCCAACCCCGAGTATACACTAAAACTAAACCTAAACTCCAGGGGCTCCAACCCCGAGTATACACTAAAACTAAACCTAAACTCCAGGGGCTCCAACCCCGAGTATACACTAAAACTAAACCTAAACTCCAGGGGCTCCAACCCCGAGTATACACTAAAACTAAACCTAAACTCCAGGGGCTCCAACCCCGAGTATACACTAAAACTAAACCTAAACTCCAGGGGCTCCAACCCCGAGTATACACTAAAACTAAACCTAAACTCCAGGGGCTCCAACCCCGAGTATACACTAAAACTAAACCTAAACTCCAGGGGCTCCAACCCCGAGTATACACTAAAACTAAACCTAAACTCCAGGGGCTCCAACCCCGAGTATACACTAAAACTAAACCTAAACTCCAGGGGCTCCAACCCCGAGTATACACTAAAACTAAACCTAAACTCCAGGGGCTCCAACCCCGAGTATACACTAAAACTAAACCTAAACTCCAGGGGCTCCAACCCCGAGTATACACTAAAACTAAACCTAAACTCCAGGGGCTCCAACCCCGAGTATACACTAAAACTAAACCTAAACTCCAGGGGCTCCAACCCCGAGTATACACTAAAACTAAACCTAAACTCCAGGGGCTCCAACCCCGAGTATACACTAAAACTAAACCTAAACTCCAGGGGCTCCAACCCCGAGTATACACTAAAACTAAACCTAAACTCCAGGGGCTCCAACCCCGAGTATACACTAAAACTAAACCTAAACTCCAGGGGCTCCAACCCCGAGTATACACTAAAACTAAACCTAAACTCCAGGGGCTCCAACCCCGAGTATACACTAAAACTAAACCTAAACTCCAGGGGCTCCAACCCCGAGTATACACTAAAACTAAACCTAAACTCCAGGGGCTCCAACCCCGAGTATACACTAAAACTAAACCTAAACTCCAGGGGCTCCAACCCCGAGTATACACTAAAACTAAACCTAAACTCCAGGGGCTCCAACCCCGAGTATACACTAAAACTAAACCTAAACTCCAGGGGCTCCAACCCCGAGTATACACTAAAACTAAACCTAAACTCCAGGGGCTCCAACCCCGAGTATACACTAAAACTAAACCTAAACTCCAGGGGCTCCAACCCCGAGTATACACTAAAACTAAACCTAAACTCCAGGGGCTCCAACCCCGAGTATACACTAAAACTAAACCTAAACTCCAGGGGCTCCAACCCCGAGTATACACTAAAACTAAACCTAAACTCCAGGGGCTCCAACCCCGAGTATACACTAAAACTAAACCTAAACTCCAGGGGCTCCAACCCCGAGTATACACTAAAACTAAACCTAAACTCCAGGGGCTCCAACCCCGAGTATACACTAAAACTAAACCTAAACTCCAGGGGCTCCAACCCCGAGTATACACTAAAACTAAACCTAAACTCCAGGGGCTCCAACCCCGAGTATACACTAAAACTAAACCTAAACTCCAGGGGCTCCAACCCCGAGTATACACTAAAACTAAACCTAAACTCCAGGGGCTCCAACCCCGAGTATACACTAAAACTAAACCTAAACTCCAGGGCTCCAACCCCGAGTATACACTAAAACTAAACCTAAACTCCAGGGGCTCCAACCCCGAGTATACACTAAAACTAAACCTAAACTCCAGGGGCTCCAACCCCGAGTATACACTAAAACTAAACCTAAACTCCAGGGGCTCCAACCCCGAGTATACACTAAAACTAAACCTAAACTCCAGGGGCTCCAACCCCGAGTATACACTAAAACTAAACCTAAACTCCAGGGGCTCCAACCCCGAGTATACACTAAAACTAAACCTAAACTCCAGGGGCTCCAACCCCGAGTATACACTAAAACTAAACCTAAACTCCAGGGGCTCCAACCCCGAGTATACACTAAAACTAAACCTAAACTCCAGGGGCTCCAACCCCGAGTATACACTAAAACTAAACCTAAACTCCAGGGGCTCCAACCCCGAGTATACACTAAAACTAAACCTAAACTCCAGGGGCTCCAACCCCGAGTATACACTAAAACTAAACCTAAACTCCAGGGGCTCCAACCCCGAGTATACACTAAAACTAAACCTAAACTCCAGGGGCTCCAACCCCGAGTATACACTAAAACTAAACCTAAACTCCAGGGGCTCCAACCCCGAGTATACACTAAAACTAAACCTAAACTCCAGGGGCTCCAACCCCGAGTATACACTAAAACTAAACCTAAACTCCAGGGGCTCCAACCCCGAGTATACACTAAAACTAAACCTAAACTCCAGGGGCTCCAACCCCGAGTATACACTAAAACTAAACCTAAACTCCAGGGGCTCCAACCCCGAGTATACACTAAAACTAAACCTAAACTCCAGGGGCTCCAACCCCGAGTATACACTAAAACTAAACCTAAACTCCAGGGGCTCCAACCCCGAGTATACACTAAAACTAAACCTAAACTCCAGGGGCTCCAACCCCGAGTATACACTAAAACTAAACCTAAACTCCAGGGGCTCCAACCCCGAGTATACACTAAAACTAAACCTAAACTCCAGGGGCTCCAACCCCGAGTATACACTAAAACTAAACCTAAACTCCAGGGGCTCCAACCCCGAGTATACACTAAAACTAAACCTAAACTCCAGGGGCTCCAACCCCGAGTATACACTAAAACTAAACCTAAACTCCAGGGGCTCCAACCCCGAGTATACACTAAAACTAAACCTAAACTCCAGGGGCTCCAACCCCGAGTATACACTAAAACTAAACCTAAACTCCAGGGGCTCCAACCCCGAGTATACACTAAAACTAAACCTAAACTCCAGGGGCTCCAACCCCGAGTATACACTAAAACTAAACCTAAACTCCAGGGGCTCCAACCCCGAGTATACACTAAAACTAAACCTAAACTCCAGGGGCTCCAACCCCGAGTATACACTAAAACTAAACCTAAACTCCAGGGGCTCCAACCCCGAGTATACACTAAAACTAAACCTAAACTCCAGGGGCTCCAACCCCGAGTATACACTAAAACTAAACCTAAACTCCAGGGGCTCCAACCCCGAGTATACACTAAAACTAAACCTAAACTCCAGGGGCTCCAACCCCGAGTATACACTAAAACTAAACCTAAACTCCAGGGGCTCCAACCCCGAGTATACACTAAAACTAAACCTAAACTCCAGGGGCTCCAACCCCGAGTATACACTAAAACTAAACCTAAACTCCAGGGGCTCCAACCCCGAGTATACACTAAAACTAAACCTAAACTCCAGGGGCTCCAACCCCGAGTATACACTAAAACTAAACCTAAACTCCAGGGGCTCCAACCCCGAGTATACACTAAAACTAAACCTAAACTCCAGGGGCTCCAACCCCGAGTATACACTAAAACTAAACCTAAACTCCAGGGGCTCCAACCCCGAGTATACACTAAAACTAAACCTAAACTCCAGGGGCTCCAACCCCGAGTATACACTAAAACTAAACCTAAACTCCAGGGGCTCCAACCCCGAGTATACACTAAAACTAAACCTAAACTCCAGGGGCTCCAACCCCGAGTATACACTAAAACTAAACCTAAACTCCAGGGGCTCCAACCCCGAGTATACACTAAAACTAAACCTAAACTCCAGGGGCTCCAACCCCGAGTATACACTAAAACTAAACCTAAACTCCAGGGGCTCCAACCCCGAGTATACACTAAAACTAAACCTAAACTCCAGGGGCTCCAACCCCGAGTATACACTAAAACTAAACCTAAACTCCAGGGGCTCCAACCCCGAGTATACACTAAAACTAAACCTAAACTCCAGGGGCTCCAACCCCGAGTATACACTAAAACTAAACCTAAACTCCAGGGGCTCCAACCCCGAGTATACACTAAAACTAAACCTAAACTCCAGGGGCTCCAACCCCGAGTATACACTAAAACTAAACCTAAACTCCAGGGGCTCCAACCCCGAGTATACACTAAAACTAAACCTAAACTCCAGGGGCTCCAACCCCGAGTATACACTAAAACTAAACCTAAACTCCAGGGGCTCCAACCCCGAGTATACACTAAAACTAAACCTAAACTCCAGGGGCTCCAACCCCGAGTATACACTAAAACTAAACCTAAACTCCAGGGGCTCCAACCCCGAGTATACACTAAAACTAAACCTAAACTCCAGGGGCTCCAACCCCGAGTATACACTAAAACTAAACCTAAACTCCAGGGGCTCCAACCCCGAGTATACACTAAAACTAAACCTAAACTCCAGGGGCTCCAACCCCGAGTATACACTAAAACTAAACCTAAACTCCAGGGGCTCCAACCCCGAGTATACACTAAAACTAAACCTAAACTCCAGGGCTCCAACCCCGAGTATACACTAAAACTAAACCTAAACTCCAGGGGCTCCAACCCCGAGTATACACTAAAACTAAACCTAAACTCCAGGGGCTCCAACCCCGAGTATACACTAAAACTAAACCTAAACTCCAGGGGCTCCAACCCCGAGTATACACTAAAACTAAACCTAAACTCCAGGGGCTCCAACCCCGAGTATACACTAAAACTAAACCTAAACTCCAGGGGCTCCAACCCCGAGTATACACTAAAACTAAACCTAAACTCCAGGGGCTCCAACCCCGAGTATACACTAAAACTAAACCTAAACTCCAGGGGCTCCAACCCCGAGTATACACTAAAACTAAACCTAAACTCCAGGGCTCCAACCCCGAGTATACACTAAAACTAAACCTAAACTCCAGGGGCTCCAACCCCGAGTATACACTAAAACTAAACCTAAACTCCAGGGGCTCCAACCCCGAGTATACACTAAAACTAAACCTAAACTCCAGGGGCTCCAACCCCGAGTATACACTAAAACTAAACCTAAACTCCAGGGGCTCCAACCCCGAGTATACACTAAAACTAAACCTAAACTCCAGGGGCTCCAACCCCGAGTATACACTAAAACTAAACCTAAACTCCAGGGGCTCCAACCCCGAGTATACACTAAAACTAAACCTAAACTCCAGGGGCTCCAACCCCGAGTATACACTAAAACTAAACCTAAACTCCAGGGGCTCCAACCCCGAGTATACACTAAAACTAAACCTAAACTCCAGGGGCTCCAACCCCGAGTATACACTAAAACTAAACCTAAACTCCAGGGGCTCCAACCCCGAGTATACACTAAAACTAAACCTAAACTCCAGGGGCTCCAACCCCGAGTATACACTAAAACTAAACCTAAACTCCAGGGGCTCCAACCCCGAGTATACACTAAAACTAAACCTAAACTCCAGGGGCTCCAACCCCGAGTATACACTAAAACTAAACCTAAACTCCAGGGGCTCCAACCCCGAGTATACACTAAAACTAAACCTAAACTCCAGGGGCTCCAACCCCGAGTATACACTAAAACTAAACCTAAACTCCAGGGGCTCCAACCCCGAGTATACACTAAAACTAAACCTAAACTCCAGGGGCTCCAACCCCGAGTATACACTAAAACTAAACCTAAACTCCAGGGGCTCCAACCCCGAGTATACACTAAAACTAAACCTAAACTCCAGGGGCTCCAACCCCGAGTATACACTAAAACTAAACCTAAACTCCAGGGGCTCCAACCCCGAGTATACACTAAAACTAAACCTAAACTCCAGGGGCTCCAACCCCGAGTATACACTAAAACTAAACCTAAACTCCAGGGGCTCCAACCCCGAGTATACACTAAAACTAAACCTAAACTCCAGGGGCTCCAACCCCGAGTATACACTAAAACTAAACCTAAACTCCAGGGGCTCCAACCCCGAGTATACACTAAAACTAAACCTAAACTCCAGGGGCTCCAACCCCGAGTATACACTAAAACTAAACCTAAACTCCAGGGGCTCCAACCCCGAGTATACACTAAAACTAAACCTAAACTCCAGGGCTCCAACCCCGAGTATACACTAAAACTAAACCTAAACTCCAGGGGCTCCAACCCCGAGTATACACTAAAACTAAACCTAAACTCCAGGGGCTCCAACCCCGAGTATACACTAAAACTAAACCTAAACTCCAGGGGCTCCAACCCCGAGTATACACTAAAACTAAACCTAAACTCCAGGGGCTCCAACCCCGAGTATACACTAAAACTAAACCTAAACTCCAGGGGCTCCAACCCCGAGTATACACTAAAACTAAACCTAAACTCCAGGGGCTCCAACCCCGAGTATACACTAAAACTAAACCTAAACTCCAGGGGCTCCAACCCCGAGTATACACTAAAACTAAACCTAAACTCCAGGGGCTCCAACCCCGAGTATACACTAAAACTAAACCTAAACTCCAGGGGCTCCAACCCCGAGTATACACTAAAACTAAACCTAAACTCCAGGGCTCCAACCCCGAGTATACACTAAAACTAAACCTAAACTCCAGGGGCTCCAACCCCGAGTATACACTAAAACTAAACCTAAACTCCAGGGGCTCCAACCCCGAGTATACACTAAAACTAAACCTAAACTCCAGGGGCTCCAACCCCGAGTATACACTAAAACTAAACCTAAACTCCAGGGGCTCCAACCCCGAGTATACACTAAAACTAAACCTAAACTCCAGGGGCTCCAACCCCGAGTATACACTAAAACTAAACCTAAACTCCAGGGGCTCCAACCCCGAGTATACACTAAAACTAAACCTAAACTCCAGGGGCTCCAACCCCGAGTATACACTAAAACTAAACCTAAACTCCAGGGGCTCCAACCCCGAGTATACACTAAAACTAAACCTAAACTCCAGGGGCTCCAACCCCGAGTATACACTAAAACTAAACCTAAACTCCAGGGGCTCCAACCCCGAGTATACACTAAAACTAAACCTAAACTCCAGGGGCTCCAACCCCGAGTATACACTAAAACTAAACCTAAACTCCAGGGGCTCCAACCCCGAGTATACACTAAAACTAAACCTAAACTCCAGGGGCTCCAACCCCGAGTATACACTAAAACTAAACCTAAACTCCAGGGGCTCCAACCCCGAGTATACACTAAAACTAAACCTAAACTCCAGGGGCTCCAACCCCGAGTATACACTAAAACTAAACCTAAACTCCAGGGGCTCCAACCCCGAGTATACACTAAAACTAAACCTAAACTCCAGGGGCTCCAACCCCGAGTATACACTAAAACTAAACCTAAACTCCAGGGGCTCCAACCCCGAGTATACACTAAAACTAAACCTAAACTCCAGGGGCTCCAACCCCGAGTATACACTAAAACTAAACCTAAACTCCAGGGGCTCCAACCCCGAGTATACACTAAAACTAAACCTAAACTCCAGGGGCTCCAACCCCGAGTATACACTAAAACTAAACCTAAACTCCAGGGGCTCCAACCCCGAGTATACACTAAAACTAAACCTAAACTCCAGGGGCTCCAACCCCGAGTATACACTAAAACTAAACCTAAACTCCAGGGGCTCCAACCCCGAGTATACACTAAAACTAAACCTAAACTCCAGGGGCTCCAACCCCGAGTATACACTAAAACTAAACCTAAACTCCAGGGGCTCCAACCCCGAGTATACACTAAAACTAAACCTAAACTCCAGGGGCTCCAACCCCGAGTATACACTAAAACTAAACCTAAACTCCAGGGGCTCCAACCCCGAGTATACACTAAAACTAAACCTAAACTCCAGGGGCTCCAACCCCGAGTATACACTAAAACTAAACCTAAACTCCAGGGGCTCCAACCCCGAGTATACACTAAAACTAAACCTAAACTCCAGGGGCTCCAACCCCGAGTATACACTAAAACTAAACCTAAACTCCAGGGGCTCCAACCCCGAGTATACACTAAAACTAAACCTAAACTCCAGGGGCTCCAACCCCGAGTATACACTAAAACTAAACCTAAACTCCAGGGGCTCCAACCCCGAGTATACACTAAAACTAAACCTAAACTCCAGGGGCTCCAACCCCGAGTATACACTAAAACTAAACCTAAACTCCAGGGGCTCCAACCCCGAGTATACACTAAAACTAAACCTAAACTCCAGGGGCTCCAACCCCGAGTATACACTAAAACTAAACCTAAACTCCAGGGGCTCCAACCCCGAGTATACACTAAAACTAAACCTAAACTCCAGGGGCTCCAACCCCGAGTATACACTAAAACTAAACCTAAACTCCAGGGGCTCCAACCCCGAGTATACACTAAAACTAAACCTAAACTCCAGGGGCTCCAACCCCGAGTATACACTAAAACTAAACCTAAACTCCAGGGGCTCCAACCCCGAGTATACACTAAAACTAAACCTAAACTCCAGGGGCTCCAACCCCGAGTATACACTAAAACTAAACCTAAACTCCAGGGGCTCCAACCCCGAGTATACACTAAAACTAAACCTAAACTCCAGGGGCTCCAACCCCGAGTATACACTAAAACTAAACCTAAACTCCAGGGGCTCCAACCCCGAGTATACACTAAAACTAAACCTAAACTCCAGGGGCTCCAACCCCGAGTATACACTAAAACTAAACCTAAACTCCAGGGGCTCCAACCCCGAGTATACACTAAAACTAAACCTAAACTCCAGGGGCTCCAACCCCGAGTATACACTAAAACTAAACCTAAACTCCAGGGGCTCCAACCCCGAGTATACACTAAAACTAAACCTAAACTCCAGGGGCTCCAACCCCGAGTATACACTAAAACTAAACCTAAACTCCAGGGGCTCCAACCCCGAGTATACACTAAAACTAAACCTAAACTCCAGGGGCTCCAACCCCGAGTATACACTAAAACTAAACCTAAACTCCAGGGGCTCCAACCCCGAGTATACACTAAAACTAAACCTAAACTCCAGGGGCTCCAACCCCGAGTATACACTAAAACTAAACCTAAACTCCAGGGGCTCCAACCCCGAGTATACACTAAAACTAAACCTAAACTCCAGGGGCTCCAACCCCGAGTATACACTAAAACTAAACCTAAACTCCAGGGGCTCCAACCCCGAGTATACACTAAAACTAAACCTAAACTCCAGGGGCTCCAACCCCGAGTATACACTAAAACTAAACCTAAACTCCAGGGGCTCCAACCCCGAGTATACACTAAAACTAAACCTAAACTCCAGGGGCTCCAACCCCGAGTATACACTAAAACTAAACCTAAACTCCAGGGGCTCCAACCCCGAGTATACACTAAAACTAAACCTAAACTCCAGGGGCTCCAACCCCGAGTATACACTAAAACTAAACCTAAACTCCAGGGGCTCCAACCCCGAGTATACACTAAAACTAAACCTAAACTCCAGGGGCTCCAACCCCGAGTATACACTAAAACTAAACCTAAACTCCAGGGGCTCCAACCCCGAGTATACACTAAAACTAAACCTAAACTCCAGGGGCTCCAACCCCGAGTATACACTAAAACTAAACCTAAACTCCAGGGGCTCCAACCCCGAGTATACACTAAAACTAAACCTAAACTCCAGGGGCTCCAACCCCGAGTATACACTAAAACTAAACCTAAACTCCAGGGGCTCCAACCCCGAGTATACACTAAAACTAAACCTAAACTCCAGGGGCTCCAACCCCGAGTATACACTAAAACTAAACCTAAACTCCAGGGGCTCCAACCCCGAGTATACACTAAAACTAAACCTAAACTCCAGGGGCTCCAACCCCGAGTATACACTAAAACTAAACCTAAACTCCAGGGGCTCCAACCCCGAGTATACACTAAAACTAAACCTAAACTCCAGGGGCTCCAACCCCGAGTATACACTAAAACTAAACCTAAACTCCAGGGGCTCCAACCCCGAGTATACACTAAAACTAAACCTAAACTCCAGGGGCTCCAACCCCGAGTATACACTAAAACTAAACCTAAACTCCAGGGGCTCCAACCCCGAGTATACACTAAAACTAAACCTAAACTCCAGGGGCTCCAACCCCGAGTATACACTAAAACTAAACCTAAACTCCAGGGGCTCCAACCCCGAGTATACACTAAAACTAAACCTAAACTCCAGGGGCTCCAACCCCGAGTATACACTAAAACTAAACCTAAACTCCAGGGGCTCCAACCCCGAGTATACACTAAAACTAAACCTAAACTCCAGGGGCTCCAACCCCGAGTATACACTAAAACTAAACCTAAACTCCAGGGGCTCCAACCCCGAGTATACACTAAAACTAAACCTAAACTCCAGGGGCTCCAACCCCGAGTATACACTAAAACTAAACCTAAACTCCAGGGGCTCCAACCCCGAGTATACACTAAAACTAAACCTAAACTCCAGGGGCTCCAACCCCGAGTATACACTAAAACTAAACCTAAACTCCAGGGGCTCCAACCCCGAGTATACACTAAAACTAAACCTAAACTCCAGGGGCTCCAACCCCGAGTATACACTAAAACTAAACCTAAACTCCAGGGGCTCCAACCCCGAGTATACACTAAAACTAAACCTAAACTCCAGGGGCTCCAACCCCGAGTATACACTAAAACTAAACCTAAACTCCAGGGGCTCCAACCCCGAGTATACACTAAAACTAAACCTAAACTCCAGGGGCTCCAACCCCGAGTATACACTAAAACTAAACCTAAACTCCAGGGGCTCCAACCCCGAGTATACACTAAAACTAAACCTAAACTCCAGGGGCTCCAACCCCGAGTATACACTAAAACTAAACCTAAACTCCAGGGGCTCCAACCCCGAGTATACACTAAAACTAAACCTAAACTCCAGGGGCTCCAACCCCGAGTATACACTAAAACTAAACCTAAACTCCAGGGGCTCCAACCCCGAGTATACACTAAAACTAAACCTAAACTCCAGGGGCTCCAACCCCGAGTATACACTAAAACTAAACCTAAACTCCAGGGGCTCCAACCCCGAGTATACACTAAAACTAAACCTAAACTCCAGGGGCTCCAACCCCGAGTATACACTAAAACTAAACCTAAACTCCAGGGGCTCCAACCCCGAGTATACACTAAAACTAAACCTAAACTCCAGGGGCTCCAACCCCGAGTATACACTAAAACTAAACCTAAACTCCAGGGGCTCCAACCCCGAGTATACACTAAAACTAAACCTAAACTCCAGGGGCTCCAACCCCGAGTATACACTAAAACTAAACCTAAACTCCAGGGGCTCCAACCCCGAGTATACACTAAAACTAAACCTAAACTCCAGGGGCTCCAACCCCGAGTATACACTAAAACTAAACCTAAACTCCAGGGGCTCCAACCCCGAGTATACACTAAAACTAAACCTAAACTCCAGGGCTCCAACCCCGAGTATACACTAAAACTAAACCTAAACTCCAGGGGCTCCAACCCCGAGTATACACTAAAACTAAACCTAAACTCCAGGGGCTCCAACCCCGAGTATACACTAAAACTAAACCTAAACTCCAGGGGCTCCAACCCCGAGTATACACTAAAACTAAACCTAAACTCCAGGGGCTCCAACCCCGAGTATACACTAAAACTAAACCTAAACTCCAGGGGCTCCAACCCCGAGTATACACTAAAACTAAACCTAAACTCCAGGGGCTCCAACCCCGAGTATACACTAAAACTAAACCTAAACTCCAGGGGCTCCAACCCCGAGTATACACTAAAACTAAACCTAAACTCCAGGGGCTCCAACCCCGAGTATACACTAAAACTAAACCTAAACTCCAGGGGCTCCAACCCCGAGTATACACTAAAACTAAACCTAAACTCCAGGGGCTCCAACCCCGAGTATACACTAAAACTAAACCTAAACTCCAGGGGCTCCAACCCCGAGTATACACTAAAACTAAACCTAAACTCCAGGGGCTCCAACCCCGAGTATACACTAAAACTAAACCTAAACTCCAGGGGCTCCAACCCCGAGTATACACTAAAACTAAACCTAAACTCCAGGGGCTCCAACCCCGAGTATACACTAAAACTAAACCTAAACTCCAGGGGCTCCAACCCCGAGTATACACTAAAACTAAACCTAAACTCCAGGGGCTCCAACCCCGAGTATACACTAAAACTAAACCTAAACTCCAGGGGCTCCAACCCCGAGTATACACTAAAACTAAACCTAAACTCCAGGGGCTCCAACCCCGAGTATACACTAAAACTAAACCTAAACTCCAGGGGCTCCAACCCCGAGTATACACTAAAACTAAACCTAAACTCCAGGGCTCCAACCCCGAGTATACACTAAAACTAAACCTAAACTCCAGGGCTCCAACCCCGAGTATACACTAAAACTAAACCTAAACTCCAGGGGCTCCAACCCCGAGTATACACTAAAACTAAACCTAAACTCCAGGGGCTCCAACCCCGAGTATACACTAAAACTAAACCTAAACTCCAGGGGCTCCAACCCCGAGTATACACTAAAACTAAACCTAAACTCCAGGGGCTCCAACCCCGAGTATACACTAAAACTAAACCTAAACTCCAGGGGCTCCAACCCCGAGTATACACTAAAACTAAACCTAAACTCCAGGGGCTCCAACCCCGAGTATACACTAAAACTAAACCTAAACTCCAGGGGCTCCAACCCCGAGTATACACTAAAACTAAACCTAAACTCCAGGGGCTCCAACCCCGAGTATACACTAAAACTAAACCTAAACTCCAGGGGCTCCAACCCCGAGTATACACTAAAACTAAACCTAAACTCCAGGGGCTCCAACCCCGAGTATACACTAAAACTAAACCTAAACTCCAGGGGCTCCAACCCGAGTATACACTAAAACTAAACCTAAACTCCAGGGGCTCCAACCCCGAGTATACACTAAAACTAAACCTAAACTCCAGGGGCTCCAACCCCGAGTATACACTAAAACTAAACCTAAACTCCAGGGGCTCCAACCCCGAGTATACACTAAAACTAAACCTAAACTCCAGGGGCTCCAACCCCGAGTATACACTAAAACTAAACCTAAACTCCAGGGGCTCCAACCCCGAGTATACACTAAAACTAAACCTAAACTCCAGGGGCTCCAACCCCGAGTATACACTAAAACTAAACCTAAACTCCAGGGGCTCCAACCCCGAGTATACACTAAAACTAAACCTAAACTCCAGGGGCTCCAACCCCGAGTATACACTAAAACTAAACCTAAACTCCAGGGGCTCCAACCCCGAGTATACACTAAAACTAAACCTAAACTCCAGGGGCTCCAACCCCGAGTATACACTAAAACTAAACCTAAACTCCAGGGGCTCCAACCCCGAGTATACACTAAAACTAAACCTAAACTCCAGGGGCTCCAACCCCGAGTATACACTAAAACTAAACCTAAACTCCAGGGGCTCCAACCCCGAGTATACACTAAAACTAAACCTAAACTCCAGGGGCTCCAACCCCGAGTATACACTAAAACTAAACCTAAACTCCAGGGGCTCCAACCCCGAGTATACACTAAAACTAAACCTAAACTCCAGGGGCTCCAACCCCGAGTATACACTAAAACTAAACCTAAACTCCAGGGGCTCCAACCCCGAGTATACACTAAAACTAAACCTAAACTCCAGGGGCTCCAACCCTGAGTATACACTAAAACTAAACCTAAACTCCAGGGGCTCCAACCCCGAGTATACACTAAAACTAAACCTAAACTCCAGGGGCTCCAACCCCGAGTATACACTAAAACTAAACCTAAACTCCAGGGGCTCCAACCCCGAGTATACACTAAAACTAAACCTAAACTCCAGGGGCTCCAACCCCGAGTATACACTAAAACTAAACCTAAACTCCAGGGGCTCCAACCCCGAGTATACACTAAAACTAAACCTAAACTCCAGGGGCTCCAACCCCGAGTATACACTAAAACTAAACCTAAACTCCAGGGGCTCCAACCCCGAGTATACACTAAAACTAAACCTAAACTCCAGGGGCTCCAACCCCGAGTATACACTAAAACTAAACCTAAACTCCAGGGGCTCCAACCCTGAGTATACACTAAAACTAAACCTAAACTCCAGGGGCTCCAACCCCGAGTATACACTAAAACTAAACCTAAACTCCAGGGGCTCCAACCCCGAGTATACACTAAAACTAAACCTAAACTCCAGGGGCTCCAACCCTGAGTATACACTAAAACTAAACCTAAACTCCAGGGGCTCCAACCCCGAGTATACACTAAAACTAAACCTAAACTCCAGGGGCTCCAACCCCGAGTATACACTAAAACTAAACCTAAACTCCAGGGGCTCCAACCCCGAGTATACACTAAAACTAAACCTAAACTCCAGGGGCTCCAACCCCGAGTATACACTAAAACTAAACCTAAACTCCAGGGGCTCCAACCCCGAGTATACACTAAAACTAAACCTAAACTCCAGGGGCTCCAACCCCGAGTATACACTAAAACTAAACCTAAACTCCAGGGGCTCCAACCCCGAGTATACACTAAAACTAAACCTAAACTCCAGGGGCTCCAACCCCGAGTATACACTAAAACTAAACCTAAACTCCAGGGGCTCCAACCCCGAGTATACACTAAAACTAAACCTAAACTCCAGGGGCTCCAACCCCGAGTATACACTAAAACTAAACCTAAACTCCAGGGGCTCCAACCCCGAGTATACACTAAAACTAAACCTAAACTCCAGGGGCTCCAACCCCGAGTATACACTAAAACTAAACCTAAACTCCAGGGGCTCCAACCCCGAGTATACACTAAAACTAAACCTAAACTCCAGGGGCTCCAACCCCGAGTATACACTAAAACTAAACCTAAACTCCAGGGCTCCAACCCCGAGTATACACTAAAACTAAACCTAAACTCCAGGGGCTCCAACCCCGAGTATACACTAAAACTAAACCTAAACTCCAGGGGCTTCAACCCCAAGTATACAATAAAACTAAACCTAAACTCCAGGGGTTCCAACCCGAGTATACACTAAAACTAAACCTAAACTCCAGGGGTTCCAACCCCGAGTATACACTAAAACTAAACCTAAACTCCAGGGGCTCCAACCCCGAGTATACACTAAAACTAAACCTAAACTCCAGGGGCTCCAACCCCGAGTATACACTAAAACTAAACCTAAACTCCAGGGTTCCAACCCCGAGTATACACTAAAACTAAACCTAAACTCCAGGGGCTCCAACCCCGAGTATACACTAAAACTAAACCTAAACTCCAGGGGCTCCAACCCCGAGTATACACTAAAACTAAACCTAAACTCCAGGGGCTCCAACCCCGAGTATACACTAAAACTAAACCTAAACTCCAGGGGCTCCAACCCCGAGTATACACTAAAACTAAACCTAAACTCCAGGGTTCCAACCCCGAGTATACACTAAAACTAAACCTAAACTCCAGGGGCTCCAACCCCGAGTATACACTAAAACTAAACCTAAACTCCAGGGGCTCCAACCCCGAGTATACACTAAAACTAAACCTAAACTCCAGGGCTCCAACCCCGAGTATACACTAAAACTAAACCTAAACTCCAGGGGCTCCAACCCCGAGTATACACTAAAACTAAACCTAAACTCCAGGGGCTCCAACCCCGAGTATACACTAAAACTAAACCTAAACTCCAGGGGCTCCAACCCCGAGTATACACTAAAACTAAACCTAAACTCCAGGGGCTCCAACCCCGAGTATACACTAAAACTAAACCTAAACTCCAGGGGCTCCAACCCCGAGTATACACTAAAACTAAACCTAAACTCCAGAGGCTCCAACCCCGAGTATACACTAAAACTAAACCTAAACTCCAGGGCTCCAACCCCGAGTATACACTAAAACTAAACCTAAACTCCAGGGCTCCAACCCCGAGTGTACACTAAAACTAAACCTAAACTCCAGGGGCTCCAACCCCGAGTATACACTAAAACTAAACCTAAACTCCAGGGGCTCCAACCCCGAGTATACACTAAAACTAAACCTAAACTCCAGGGGCTCCAACCCCGAGTATACACTAAAACTAAACCTAAACTCCAGGGTTCCAACCCCGAGTATACACTAAAACTAAACCTAAACTCCAGGGGCTCCAACCCCGAGTATACACTAAAACTAAACCTAAACTCCAGGGTTCCAACCCCGAGTATACACTAAAACTAAACCTAAACTCCAGGGTTCCAACCCCGAGTATACACTAAAACTAAACCTAAACTCCAGGGTTCCAACCCCGAGTATACACTAAAACTAAACCTAAACTCCAGGGGCTCCAACCCCGAGTATACACTAAAACTAAACCTAAACTCCAGGGGCTCCAACCCCGAGTATACACTAAAACTAAACCTAAACTCCAGGGTTCCAACCCCGAGTATACACTAAAACTAAACCTAAACTCCAGGGGCTCCAACCCCGAGTATACACTAAAACTAAACCTAAACTCCAGGGGCTCCAACCCCAAGTATACACTAAAACTAAACCTAAACTCCAGGGGCTCCAACCCCGAGTATACACTAAAACTAAACCTAAACTCCAGGGGCTCCAACCCCGAGTATACACTAAAACTAAACCTAAACTCCAGGGGCTCCAACCCCGAGTATACACTAAAACTAAACCTAAACTCCAGGGGCTCCAACCCCGAGTATACACTAAAACTAAACCTAAACTCCAGGGGCTCCAACCCCGAGTATACACTAAAACTAAACCTAAACTCCAAGGGCTCCAACCCCGAGTATACACTAAAACTAAACCTAAACTCCAGGGGCTCCAACCCCGAGTATACACTAAAACTAAACCTAAACTCCAGGGGCTCCAACCCCGAGTATACACTAAAACTAAACCTAAACTCCAGCGGCTCCAAACCCGAGTATACACTAAAACTAAACCTAAACTCCAGGGGCTCCAACCCCGAGTATACACTAAAACTAAACCTAAACTCCAGGGGCTCCAACCCCGAGTATACACTAAAACTAAACCTAAACTCCAGGGGCTCCAACCCCGAGTATACACTAAAACTAAACCTAAACTCCAGGGGCTCCAACCCCGAGTATACACTAAAACTAAACATAAACTCCAGGGGCTCCAACCCCGAGTATACACTAAAACTAAACCTAAACTCCAGGGGCTCCAACCCCGAGTATACACTAAAACTAAACCTAAACTCCAGCGGCTCCAAACCCGAGTATACACTAAAACTAAACCTAAACTCCAGGGGCTCCAACCCGAGTATACACTAAAACTAAACCTAAACTCCAGGGGCTCCAACCCCGAGTATACACTAAATCTAAACCTAAACTCCAGAGGCTCCAACCCCGAGTATACACTAAAACTAAACCTAAACTCCAGGGCTCCAACCCCGAGTATACACTAAAACTAAACCTAAACTCCAGGGGCTCCAACCCCGAGTATACACTAAAACTAAACCTAAACTCCAGGGGCTCCATCCCCGAGTATTCACTAAAACTAAACCTAAACTCCAGGGGCTCCAACCCCGAGTATACACTAAAACTAAACCTAAACTCCAGGGGCTCCAACCCCGAGTATACACTAAAACTAAACCTAAACTCCAGGGGCTCCAACCCTGAGTATACACTAAAACTAAACCTAAACTCCAGGGGCTCCAACCCCGAGTATACACTAAAACTAAACCTAAACTCCAGCGGCTCCAACCCCGAGTATACACTAAAACTAAACCTAAACTCCAGGGGCTCCAACCCCGAGTATACACTAAAACTAAACCTAAACTCCAGGGGCTCCAACCCCGAGTATACACTAAAACTAAACCTAAACTCCAGCGGCTCCAACCCCGAGTATACACTAAAACTAAACCTAAACTCCAGGGGCTCCAACCCCGAGTATACACTAAAACTAAACCTAAACTCCAGGGGCTCCAACCCCGAGTATACACTAAAACTAAACCTAAACTCCAGCGGCTCCAACCCTGAGTATACACTAAAACTAAACCTAAACTCCAGGGGCTCCAACCCTGAGTATACACTAAAACTAAACCTAAACTCCAGCGGCTCCAACCCCGAGTATACACTAAAACTAAACCTAAACTCCAGGGGCTCCAACCCCGAGTATACACTAAAACTAAACCTAAACTCCAGGGGCTCCAACCCCGAGTATACACTAAAACTAAACCTAAACTCCAGCGGCTCCAACCCCGAGTATACACTAAAACTAAACCTAAACTCCAGCGGCTCCAACCCCGAGTATACACTAAAACTAAACCTAAACTCCAGGGCTCCAACCCCGAGTATACACTAAAACTAAACCTAAACTCCAGAGGCTCCAACCCCGAGTATACACTAAAACTAAACCTAAACTCCAGGGTTCCAACCCCGAGTATACACTAAAACTAAACCTAAACTCCAGGGGCTCCAACCCTGAGTATACACTAAAACTAAACCTAAACTCCAGGGTTCCAACCCCGAGTATACACTAAAACTAAACCTAAACTCCAGGGGCTCCAACCCCGAGTATACACTAAAACTAAACCTAAACTCCAGGGTTCCAACCCCGAGTATACACTAAAACTAAACCTAAACTCCAGGGGCTCCAACCCCGAGTATACACTAAAACTAAACCTAAACTCCAGGGGCTCCAACCCCGAGTATACACTAAAACTAAACCTAAACTCCAGGGGCTCCAACCCGAGTATACACTAAAACTAAACCTAAACTCCAGGGGCTCCAACCCCGAGTATACACTAAAACTAAACCTAAACTCCAGGGGCTCCAACCCCGAGTATACACTAAAACTAAACCTAAACTCCAGGGGCTCCAACCCCGAGTATACACTAAAACTAAACCTAAACTCCAGGGGCTCCAACCCCGAGTATACACTAAAACTAAACCTAAACTCCAGGGGCTCCAACCCTGAGTATACACTAAAACTAAACCTAAACTCCAGGGGCTCCAACCCCGAGTATACACTAAAACTAAACCTAAACTCCAGCGGCTCCAACCCCGAGTATACACTAAAACTAAACCTAAACTCCAGGGGCTCCAACCCCGAGTATACACTAAAACTAAACCTAAACTCCAGGGGCTCCAACCCCGAGTATACACTAAAACTAAACCTAAACTCCAGGGGCTCCAACCCCGAGTATACACTAAAACTAAACCTAAACTCCAGGGGCTCCAACCCCGAGTATACACTAAAACTAAACTTAAACTCCAGCGGCTCCAACCCCGAGTATACACTAAAACTAAACCTAAACTCCAGGGGCTCCAACCCCGAGTATACACTAAAACTAAACCTAAACTCCAGGGGCTCCAACCCCGAGTATACACTAAAACTAAACCTAAACTCCAGCGGCTCCAACCCCGAGTATACACTAAAACTAAACCTAAACTCCAGGGGCTCCAACCCCGAGTATACACTAAAACTAAACCTAAACTCCAGGGGCTCCAACCCTGAGTATACACTAAAACTAAACCTAAACTCCAGGGGCTCCAACCCTGAGTATACACTAAAACTAAACCTAAACTCCAGGGGCTCCAACCCTGAGTATACACTAAAACTAAACCTAAACTCCAGGGGCTCCAACCCCGAGTATACACTAAAACTAAACCTAAACTCCAGGGGCTCCAACCCCGAGTATACACTAAAACTAAACCTAAACTCCAGCGGCTCCAACCCCGAGTATACACTAAAACTAAACCTAAACTCCAGGGGCTCCAACCCCGAGTATACACTAAAACTAAACCTAAACTCCAGCGGCTCCAACCCCGAGTATACACTAAAACTAAACCTAAACTCCAGGGGCTCCAACCCCGAGTATACACTAAAACTAAACCTAAACTCCAGGGGCTCCAACCCCGAGTATACACTAAAACTAAACCTAAACTCCAGCGGCTCCAACCCCGAGTATACACTAAAACTAAACCTAAACTCCAGGGGCTCCAACCCCGAGTATACACTAAAACTAAACCTAAACTCCAGGGGCTCCAACCCCGAGTATACACTAAAACTAAACCTAAACTCCAGGGGCTCCAACCCCGAGTATACACTAAAACTAAACCTAAACTCCAGGGGCTCCAACCCCGAGTATACACTAAAACTAAACCTAAACTCCAGCGGCTCCAACCCTGAGTATACACTAAAACTAAACCTAAACTCCAGGGGCTCCAACCCTGAGTATACACTAAAACTAAACCTAAACTCCAGGGGCTCCAACCCCGAGTATACACTAAAACTAAACCTAAACTCCAGGGGCTCCAACCCCGAGTATACACTAAAACTAAACCTAAACTCCAGGGGCTCAAACCCCGAGTATACACTAAAACTAAACCTAAACTCCAGGGTTCCAACCCCGAGTATACACTAAAACTAAACCTAAACTCCAGGGGCTCCAACCCCGAGTATACACTAAAACTAAACCTAAACTCCAGCGGCTCCAACCCCGAGTATACACTAAAACTAAACCTAAACTCCAGGGGCTCCAACCCCGAGTATACACTAAAACTAAACCTAAACTCCAGGGGCTCCAACCCTGAGTATACACTAAAACTAAACCTAAACTCCAGGGGCTCCAACCCCGAGTATACACTAAAACTAAACCTAAACTCCAGGGGCTCCAACCCCGAGTATACACTAAAACTAAACCTAAACTCCAGGGTTCCAACCCTGAGTATACTCTAAAACTAAACCTAAACTCCAGGGTTCCAACCCCGAGTATACACTAAAACTAAACCTAAACTCCAGGGTTCCAACCCTGAGTATATTCTAAAACTAAACCTAAACTCCAGGGTTCCAACCCTGAGTATATTCTAAAACTAAACCTAAACTCCAGGGTTCCAACCCTGAGTATACACTAAAACTAAACCTAAACTCCAGGGGCTCCATCCCCGAGTATACACTAAAACTAAACCTAAACTCCAGGGGCTCCAACCCCGAGTATACACTAAAACTAAACCTAAACTCCAGGGTTCCAACCCTGAGTATACACTAAAACTAAACCTAAACTCCAGGGTTCCAACCCTGAGTATATTCTAAAACTAAACCTAAACTCCAGGGTTCCAACCCTGAGTATACACTAAAACTAAACCTAAACTCCAGGGGCTCCATCCCCGAGTATACACTAAAACTAAACCTAAACTCCAGGGGCTCCAACCCCGAGTATACACTAAAACTAAACCTAAACTCCAGGGTTCCAACCCTGAGTATATTCTAAAACTAAACCTAAACTGCAGGGTTCCAACCCTGAGTATACACTAAAACTAAACCTAAACTCCAGGGTTCCAACCCCGAGTATACACTAAAACTAAACCTAAACTCCAGTGGCTCCAACCCCGAGTGTACACTAAAACTAAACCTAAACTCCAGCGGCTCCAACCCCGAGTATACACTAAAACTAAACCTAAACTCCAGGGGCTCCATCCCCGAGTATTCACTAAAACTAAACCTAAACTCCAGGGGCTCCACCCCTGAGTATATTATAAAACTAAACCTAAACTCCAGGGTTCCAACCCTGAGTATATTATAAAACTAAACCTAAACTCCAGGGTTCCAACCCTGAGTATACACTAAAACTAAACCTAAACTCCAGGGGCTCCAACCCCGAGTATACACTAAAACTAAACCTAAACTCCAGGGGCTCCAACCCCGAGTATTCACTAAAACTAAACCTAAACTCCAGGGGCTCCAACCCCGAGTATACACTAAAACTAAACCTAAACTCCAGGGGCTCCAACCCCGAGTATACACTAAAACTAAACCTAAACTCCAGGGTTCCAACCCCGAGTATACACTAAAACTAAACCTAAACTCCAGGGGCTCCAACCCCGAGTATACACTAAAACTAAACCTAAACTCCAGGGGCTCCAACCCCGAGTATACACTAAAACTAAACCTAAACTCCAGGGGCTCCAACCCCGAGTATACACTAAAACTAAACCTAAACTCCAGGTGCTCCAACCCCGAGTATACACTAAAACTAAACCTAAACTCCAGGGGCTCCAACCCCGAGTATACACTAAAACTAAACCTAAACTCCAGGGTTCCAACCCCGAGTGTACACTAAAACTAAACCTAAACTCCAGGGGCTCCAACCCTGAGTGTACACTAAAACTAAACCTAAACTCCAGGGGCTCCAACCCTGAGTATACACTAAAACTAAACCTAAACTCCAGGGGCTCCAACCCCGAGTATACACTAAAACTAAACCTAAACTCCAGGGGCTCCAACCCCAAGTATACACTAAAACTAAACCTAAACTCCAGGGTTCCAACCCCGAGTATACACTAAAACTAAACCTAAACTCCAGAGGTTCCAACCCCAAGTATACACTAAAACTAAACCTAAACTCCAGGGGCTCCAACCCCGAGTATACACTAAAACTAAACCTAAACTCCAGAGGTTCCAACCCCAAGTATACACTAAAACTAAACCTAAACTCCAGGGGCTCTGACCCCGAGTATACACTAAAACTAAACCTAAACTCCAGGGGCTCCAACCCTGAGTATACACTAAAACTAAACCTAAACTCCAGGGGCTCCATCCCCGAGTATTCACTAAAACTAAACCTAAACTCCAGCGGCTCCAACCCCGAGTATACACTAAAACTAAACCTAAACTCCAGGGGCTCCAACCCCGAGTATACACTAAAACTAAACCTAAACTCCAGGGGCTCCAACCCCGAGTATACACTAAAACTAAACCTAAACTCCAGGGTTCCAACCCTGAGTATACACTAAAACTAAACCTAAACTCCAGGGGCTCCAACCCCGAGTATACACTAAAACTAAACCTAAACTCCAGGGTTCCAACCCCGAGTATACACTAAAACTAAACCTAAACTCCAGGGGCTCCAACCCCGAGTATACACTAAAACTAAACCTAAACTCCAGGGGCTTCAACCCCGAGTATACACTAAAACTAAACCTAAACTCCAGGGGCTCCAACCCCGAGTATACACTAAAACTAAACCTAAACTCCAGGGTTCCAACCCCGAGTATATTCTAAAACTAAACTCCAGGGCTCCAACCCTGAGTATATTCTGGCCAAAACGGTCCTGGACCGAAACAACTAATCTCCTAAACACTTAAATAGATGACTTACCCTAAGAGTCAGCCACAGGCAGGCGAAAGCAGATCGCGGGTCAACGAACCCCAGAACCCCAAATCGGGCTGCCGCGGACTGATGAGTCCTTGAACCACGAGGCCTCAGTGGCGCTCAGTGACCCAACCCTAGGGGTTACTCATCTCAGCGGAACCTCCAAGAAACTGCTGATGTGGTGTATCTAGATTTTTAAAAAACATTTGATACAATACCACACAACAGACTTGTGAGAAAAATTCTAGGTCAATAAATAAAAGGGAAAGTAAACTCTGGATAAGAAATTGGCTGTGTGATAGGAAACAGAGAGCAGTGATAAATGGTTGTTTTTCAGATTGGAGGAAGGTTTGTAGTGGAGTTCCTCAGGGGTCTGTTTGGGGATCCTTGCTCTTCCTGATATATATTTATGACCTAGACTGGTGGGCAGGGCATGGTTTCCAAATTTGCAGATGATACAAAGATTGGAAATGTTGTCAACTGTGATGGGGATAGTCTTGAACTTCAAAAGGACATAGACATGTTGTTGGATTGGATAGGCAAGTGGCAGATGAAATTCAATGCAGAGAAGTGTGAGGTGATTTGTTTTGGCAGGAAAGATGTGGTGAGGCGGCATAAAATAAAGGGAGAGCCTCTAAAGGAGGTGCAGGAACAGAGGGAACTCAGTGTATACGTATATAGGTCATGAAAGATGGCAGGGCATGTTGAAAGAGCACTTAATAAATAGCTCTTAATATAGCACCTTTAGGCTTTATTTATAGGAGCATTGAGAACAAGAGTAAGGAGGTCATGTTAACTTGGGTAAGACACTAGTTAGGCCTCATCTGGAGGACTGCGCCCAGTTCTGGGTGCCATTCTTGAGAAAGGATGTGAAGGCATTGGAGAGAGTACAGAAGAGATTCACAGGAATGATTTCCGGGATGATGAACTGTGGCAATGAGGATAGATTGGAGAGGTTGTGACTGTTTTCCTTGAAGAAAGCAAAGCTGAGAGGAGAGTTAATAGAGGTATTCAAGATCCTGAGGGGTATGGACTGGGTAAATAGTGAGAAACTGTTCCCACTCAAGCGAACATCAAGAACTAGAGAGCACAGATTCAAAATAATTGGCAAAAGGAGTAAATGTGATGTGAGGAAATATTTTTTCACCCAGAAGGTGGTTGGAGTCTGAAAGAAACTTCCTGAAAGAGTGGTGGAGGCAGGTTTGATCAAGGTATTGAAAAGGGAATTGGATTGCTACCTGAATAGAGAGAATGTGCAAGGTTACAGGGATAAGGCAGGAGAATGGGACCAGGTGGAATGCTTTTTCAGAGAGCCAGTCCAGACTTGATGGGCCAAATGACCTCCTTCTGCAATATAAAGACACTGTGCTACAGTGATATCATGGCTTTCAAAAGAGAATTGGATAACTAACGGAAGAGAAAAAAAGAGCTATTTGGAGAAGGCAGAGGACTCACTGAGTTGTTCTTGCAGAGAGGCAGTATGAATACGATGGGCCAAATGGCCTTCTTCAGTGCCATAACCATTTTATGTTTCTGGGTGATTAATATGTTTCAAGGTTTTAACGGGGTAGATAGAGAGAAACTATTTCCTTGGATGGGGGAGTCCAGAAGAAGGGGAAGCTGCTCAGGGTTCATGTCAGCAGGCACTTCCTTCCACCAAGGGAAAAAGAAATTTAGAATTATCTTCCCTAAAAAACTATTGAGGCTGGGCATTATTTGCAAGTTGTAAACTGAGCTGGATGGCTTGTTAGATAAGGGTAATAAGGAATAAACATCCAAGGCTGATTGATGGAGTTAAGATACAGATCGGTCATGGTTTAATTGCATAGGTGGAACAGATTCAAAGGGCTGAATGGCCTCCTCCTGTTTCAATGTTCCTATTATTAAAGTTAGGTAGTGGAGCACTTAGAGATATGGTGGATGAATTAAAGATGAAAGTGCTGCCAGGGTAATGTAATTGGGAATACTTGATAAAGGTGAGGGTGAGCCTGTTAATGTGATATCATTACATTTCACCAAACAAAACATGTTTTGTTCGTTACTGGTGAAGGTATCTCTCAATAACACAACCAAGTATCAGATTGTTGTAACCATCATGTGAGGGGCTTGAGCAAGTGGTACATTATTCTGTAACATTGTGAAGAACTCATTACACAATTCTCTCAAGCAAACAACTGAACCTTGCCCCATTATCCAAGCCTCATTTGTCAGACTTAATCATTCCTCCTGTTCCCCTAAGTCATGAACCATAAAGTTTAACCTCTCCTATTTCTTATCTGGGGGTCGGTTAGCTCACTTGGCTAGATGGCTAGTGTGTGGATTGGAATATTGCCAACAGCATGAGGTTTGATCCCCGTTCAGGCTGAGGTAGATTTGGGGCCTGCCTCCTTGCCATACCCCTCGTGAAAATCACGGCACTTTGCTGTGGTTCAGCAAATAATCATCAAGGAGCTGCCTTTGGGCAGAAAACTGAAGAAGCTTAAGTTCTTAGCTAAGCCCTCACTTGTAAGATGGTGGTGGTGTGTTACAGTTCACTCAGAGTCCAAGTTGTTGTGGCTGCATACACTTCTACATGCATGTTGCAGTCTGGAGCTGTGGATACTGGTGGTAGAGGATCCAATGTGTTTTCCACCACATGGCTGATGATGAATCTCTCCTGCTCCTCTTGCAGCCTGCCATTAGCATGTGTTGGTAAGAATTACAGATTTATACTCAACTTGTTTGGCCATGTTATAATAGCACCTTCCTTGACCTTCCAGTCCTGGGATGAGACTTGAACCTGGAGCTTCTGGCTCAGAGGCAGGGACATTACCCACTGTGCCACAAGATCCCTTAACCAGACCTAAGATGCTGCTTGTTTATCCTTACCTAATCGTCGGTCACATGACCTCGTGCTTCCTAGTCCTTATCAAAGCCCCAGGCAAGGGTACTGATTGCTAATGATTATCTAAGCCCTTGACCACAGGGCTTACTGCTTCCTTGTCTGTTACCCAAGCTCAAGGCTGTTTGACACAAAGATCAAGCCTTTGGCCAACACCACCTGCTTCCATACACAGTGAAGTGCCATTTGATTTGAACCAGAAATCACATGAGACAACGGCAAGCTTATGTCCAAGGAACACCTCTCTTCCAGGCAGCCCCACTGTTCTGACATCGGAGATTTCTGACGCCTCTGTTATTTTCCCCCTAGGTTCAGGGTGAAAATCCATCAAAACATCTTAGCAACTGGTCTCCTACAGGGCATGAGACACAGAAGCAGGTGGAGATAAAAATAAACTTTTATTTCTTGTCTGTTGGGTTTAGTCAATTGAAATTTCAGTACAGACAACTTATGAAAATCTGCCAGCAGCGAACAGAAAACAAAATTGCACAGAATCTGAAATAAACGGAAAATGACGTTAACATCTGAAACAGGGCAAGTTAATGGACCCAGTACTGACTGTTCATCAGCAATTGAAATTCAAAAATAATGAAATCTCTGAATAGGATTGGAGAGAAGAAGGGGAACACATAGCAAAGAGTGAGGTGAGCAAATTACTATCATAATGGGGTTAATGGCTGAAGGAAACTTTCATAAAAGAACATGCGACTGAAGTGACAAATTGGTGAAACATATGTAATGCCATCTGAGCCAGGTTGTGGAAAGAGAGAAGAGAATTGAAAATGGCTCCAAAATGGAAGACAATAAGGTGGAAAATCACTGGGAGAAAGGGACTGAAGCAGCTGATTAACATCTGAGGTGGCTGTTTTCAATGTTCATCTCAGACAGCTGGGGACAGACCTGCAGAGAGAGAGGATAATGGGGGCAATTTTCATCTATTGCTGCCCCCTCCATGGGGAAACATTGGGAATGATCTGAGGTGCTATGAAGCTGGGGTGTAAACCCAGGTGTCCTCCAGATCCCCCCGTTTTACATTTACTGAATTAGATTAATATTATGCCGCATATTAATTTCATTTAGAGTCCACAATGCATCTGCTCTATTATAGAGACCAGCCCATAGTGAGTCCAGGTGTAGTACAGAGATCTAGTACACAGTAAGTCTGGGTGTAGTACAGAGACTGGTCCACAGCGAGTCTGCGTCTTGTCCAGTCACTAAGCTATAAGCGGTTTCACTGTGGACCAGTCCCTAGACTGGACTAGGACTTATCGTGGACCGGACTCTATACTAGACCAGAGTCACAGTGGAGTCTAAATGAAATCAATTTGGGTCATGATTTTAATCTATTTCAGCATGTGTAAAACCTATATGATTGGGGTATACTTAAACAAAGCAAAGCTCACCTACCCTCATCCTCAGCAACCTGCCTGCTGCAGTTGCATCTGTCCATAATAGTATCAGTAGGAGTGACCGCCTCACAGTCCTTTTGAAGACGAAGTCCCATCTCTTTATTGAGAATACCCTCCATCATGTTGTGTGGCACTTACTACTGTGGCTAAATGAGATAGATTTCAAACAGATCTAGCAATGCACGGCTGGGCAAACATGAGGCGCAGTGGTCGACCAGCAGCAGCAGAATTGTACTCAGTCATAATCTGTCACCTCATGGTCTGGCATATCTCCCACTCTACCATTACTGTCAAGCCAGGGGATCATCCCTGGTTCAATGAAGAGTGCAGGAGCGCATGGCAGGAGCAGCACCAGGCATATCTAAAAATGATGTGTCTAGTGAATCTATTGAAGCTATAATACAGGATTACTTGCGTGTCAAACAGCAGAAGCAGCAAGTGATAGACAAATGTAGGCAATTCCACAACCAACGGATGTGTTCCAAGCTCTGTAATCCTGCCATATCCAGTTGTGAATGGTGGTGGACAATGAAACAACTCACTGGAGGAGGGGGATCTACAAATATCCACATCCTCAATGTTGGAGGAGCCCAGCACATCAGTGCAAAAGATAAGACAGAAGCGTTTGCTACAGTCTTCAGCCAGAAATGCCGAGTGGATGATTCACATTGGCCTCTTCTGGTCCACAGTGAGCCTGGGTTTTGTCTGGTCACTAAGCTATAAGCAGTTTCACTGTGGACCAGTCCCTGACTAGGACTTATCATGGACTGCACTCTATACTAGACCAGAGTCACAGTGGAGTCTAAATGAAATCAAGTCCCCAGCATCACAGATGCCAATCTTGACATTCAATGGCATTACCATCACGGAATCCCCCACTATCAGCATCCTGTGGGTTACCATTGACCCGAAACTGAACTGGAACTAGCCTTATGAATACTGTGGCAACAAGAGCAGGTCAGAGACTGGGAATCCTGTGGTGAATAAGTCACCTCCTGACTCCCCACAGCCTGTCCACCATCAACAAAGCACAAGTCAGGAGTCTGATGGAATACACTGCATTTTCCTAGATGTGTGCAACTCCAACACTGACTGCTATTAGAAGCTACATAGGAACAACTCCAAGTGACTTGGACACCCCAACTCAACAAACATTTCACAGCTCACCTTCTCACAGCACCAACTCCCATGAATGAGAGGTGTGAGTCTAACGTGGGTGTAAAGGTAAGCAGGTTTAACAAATAGCAGTGCAAGGAGCTCATGGTCAAAAGCCTCCTTTCCTATGATAAACACCTCTTGTCCAAAGCCTTATGACGGGACTGTGTCTATCTTAACAATCACAAGTGATGATAAGGAAGAAGCAGTTACATAGGGAGAAACTCCCGACACGATGGATTGTCTAGCCCTTCCAAGTCACTCACAAAAACATTACCTGGAAAAACTTGGCAACATTGATTTCGAGTCCCGTTGAGTTCCTTCAGGGTTGTCGCTGATAGAAGTCAAAATGTCAACTAGGAACTCTTCCACTAACAGTACTGTGGGTAGGTACGTAAACACGACAGGGAAAGTCAGGCTGCTTCAAGATGAAGCAGCTGCACAAGCCAAGGACCATTCACAAGCGGCTGCTGCAGGGATCGGGCAATTGGGAAATCTGTTGCCTGCCACGCAGATCCCCATAGGATCCATGGAATGGAATGCCGATAAAAAGAATCCAGAGGATGATGAATGCGGGAGAACTGTTTCTAGGGACGTTGGAAGATTGCCGGCTAAAGTAGCCTCTGCACACTCAATTGGAAGCAGGTACAGTCACTGCAGGCCAGTTATCAAGACAGTTGTTGGCAACTTAACAAACTTTGACATAGTCCAACATGGATTTAAAAGGGAAAAACTCTAGCAAGAAGTTCCATCCCTGGAGAATATGGATAAAGCACAGATTGTGGGCTTCAGGGGATTGTTGGCAGTGAATTGGAGTGCTGCAAGGATCAGTGCTGGGCCCTCAGTTACTTACAATCTATATTAATGACAGAGCTGAAGAGACAGAGTAACATGTCTAAGTTTTCTGATGATACTAAGCTAGGTGGAAAGTTAAGCTGCTGGAGGACACAGAGGCTGTAAAGAGATACAGACAGTTTAGGTGAACAACAAGATGGCAGATGGCATCTCATATAGGGAAGTGTGAAATTATTCACTTTGTTTGTTAGAATAGAAAAGCAGAATATTTTTTGAAAAGGTAAGAAACTTGTTGATGTTCAAAGTGAGTTGGGTTTGCTTCTACAAGGAACACAAAGTTATCATGCTGGTGCAGAAAGCATTCAGGAAGGCAAATGTCATGTTGGCCTTTAGAATCATAAAAAGTTGACGGCACAGAAAAGGCCACTTGGCCCATCATGTTTGTGCTGGCCAAGAAAGGAGCCAATGAGCCTAATCCCACTTTCCAGCATTTGGTCCGTAGCCCTGCAGGTTACGCACTTGAGGTGCACATCTGGAAACCTTTTGAACGAGTTGAGGGTTCCTGCCTCTACCACTCTTTCAGGCAGTGAGATCCAGACCCCCATAACCCTCTGGATGAAAAAATGTTCCCTCATCTCCCCTTTAATCTTTTTACCAATCACTGTAAATCTATACCCCTAGTCACTGACTTCTCTGCCAAAGTAAATGG
The DNA here is from genome assembly GCF_017639515.1 of Carcharodon carcharias. Classification (NCBI taxonomy): domain Eukaryota; kingdom Metazoa; phylum Chordata; class Chondrichthyes; order Lamniformes; family Lamnidae; genus Carcharodon; species Carcharodon carcharias. Next base: position 112,977,263 of record NC_054485.1, read on the forward strand.
TGTCACGACTCACTGGGGTTCATGCGCTGCAATATCAAGCCCTACGGATCTCCGAGCCGCGACAATCTGAAAAGTTTGATCAAACCACCTAATTGTTTAATTAAGCTAACAGAATACAAGCACCAGGTTTGCAAAATTAATAAGTAAATAACTGTTAATTGAACAAATTGTCTTTAACCAGTGGCAAAAGGAAGAAATATGAACAGCTAATTTCTAACTCCATAACCTAAACTCTACCCCTTCTTAAATCCCTATACACACATATAAGACACACAAAAACATGGATTTTAAGGGTGGGATAAAACAATTCAATAGCATCAATTCCAGAGCACAGGATTCGATGGGTTGATTTTGATCGATGTCTTCCAAATTCCTTTCAGTTCTTTGTTGGTGACAAGAGGTGGTCTTCCAGCCCTTTCAGTCTTTAATTCACTGGTTAAGCACTTTCTATTCAATGTCTCTAATGGTGATTTTCCCGTTTTCCTCTTGACAGGGGCTTTCAGAGAGAGCAGGTTTTGGAGATATGAGAAAAGAAACAGCTAGCTATTACTGTGGAGTTACTGGTATCTTATACACACAGGGGAAAGAGGCTTTAGAGGCTTTTTTCAAGCTAGGAGCTGCACTGCTCTCACACAAACCCTGCTCACCTGGTCAGGAGCCAATTAAATCTGTTGGTGCCAAGCAGTTCCCCATTAGACTGGACTCCTCCTCGGCACCATCCTGTCTTTCATGGCACAATCTGTTCCAGGACAACAACATCTTATACATCCCTCACACTGTTCCCGTAGACATTTCTTTCAAACTGCAGCCATTGTAATTTTAATCCACAGTCCAACAGAAATAAAAAGATATGTTCTTTATGATAGATCCTTCCCATCCAGTCTACCCAGGCCCCTCACAATTTTGTATCTCAATCAAATCTCCCCTCAACCTGCTCTATTCCAAGGAGAACAACCTCAGCCTAAATACTGTGGCTACAAGAGCAGGTCATAGGCTAGGAATCGTGTGACAAGTAACTTGCCTCCTGATGCCCAAAGCCTACCCTCCATTTACAAGGTACAAGTCAGGAATGTGATGGAACACTCCCCACTTGCCTGAATGAGTGCAACTCTTACAACACTCAAGAAGCTGGTCACCATCCAGGACAAAGCAGTCCACTTGATTGGCACCATATCCACAAACATTCGCTCCCTCCTCCACTGACACACAGTAGCAGCAGTGTGTACCATCTACAAGATGCACTGCAGGAATTCACCAAGGGTCTTTCAAGCAAGTGAGTTCCAGACTCCCACCTCCTCTCGGTGAAAACATTTCTCCTCAACTCCCCTCTTCGCCTTCTACCTCTTACCTTAAATCTATGCCCCCTGGTTATTGACCCCTCTACTAATGGAAAAGCGCCTTCCTATCCTCCCTATCTATGCCCCTAATACACCTCTATCAGCTCCCTTTTTTGCTCCAAGGAAAACAACCCCAGCCAATCCAATCTTTCTTCAAAGCTCAAACCCTCCACTCCAGGCAGCATCCTGGTAAATCTCCTCTGCACCTTCTCTGGTGCAATCACATCCTTCCTATAATGTGGTGACCAGAACTGCATGCAGTACTCCAGTTGTTCCCTAACCAGCAGTTTATACAGTTCCAGCGTAACCTCCCTGCTCTTGTATTCTGTGCCTTGGCTATTAAAGGTAAGTATCCCATATGTCTTCTTAACCACCTACCTGCCCTGCTACCTTCAGGGATCTGTGGATATGCACACCACAGTCCCTCTGATCTTCAGTATTTTCCAGGGCCCAGCATAATTCCTTGCCTTATTAGCCCTTCCCAAGTGCATCACCTCACATGTTCCGGGTTAAATTCCATTTGCCACTGCTATGCCCAGCTGACCTGACCATTGATATCCTCTTGCAGTTAATGGCTATCCTCCTCACTATTTACCACCCTACCAATTTTCATGTCAACCGCGAACTTCTTGATCACACCCCCACATTCAAGTCCCAATCATTTATGTACACCACAAACAGCAAGGGCCTCAGCACTGAGCCCTGTGGACTCGATTGGAAACAGACTTCCAGTCACTGAAACAACCCTTGACCATCACCCTCTGCTTCTTGCCTCTCAGCCAGTTTTGGATCCAATGTGCCACCTGGCCTTGGATCCCATGGGCTCTTACTTTCTTGACTAGTCTGCCATGAGGGACCTCATCAAAAGCCTTGCTAAATCCCATGTAGACCACATCAAATGCATTACCCTCAACAACACTCCTGGTTACCTCCTCAAAAAATTCACTCAAATTTGTCAAACACGATTTTCCCTTAACAAATCCATGCTGAATATCCCTGTTTCATCCATGTCTCTCCCAGTGCAGATATATTCTGTCCCTCAGAACTCTTTTCAGCAAATTCCCACCAATGAGGTTAGACTGACTGGCCTTTAATTTCCTGGTCTATCCCTTCCTCCTTTTTTAAATAATGGGACAATGTTAGCAGTCCTCCAGTCCTCTGGCACCTCAACTGTGGCCAGAGAGGATTTGAAAATGACTGCCAGGGCCTGTGATATCTCTTCCCTTGCCTCCCTCAACAGCTTGGATACATCTCACCAGGGCCTGCAGGTTTATCTACCTTTAAGGCCGCTATACCCATGAGAATCTCCTCTCTCTCTCTCTTTCTCTGTTTATTTCCTCTAATATTTCACATTTCTCCACCCTGATGCCTAAAACTGGGTCATCCTATTCCATTGTGAAGACCGATGCAAAGTATTCATTGAGGACTGGACCCACGTCTTCTGGGTCCTCCACAGATTACCTCTATGGTCCCTAACTGGCCCTACTCTTTCCCTAGTTATTCTCTTGCTCTTTATATATTTTTTAAAAAACCTTTTGTGTTTTCTTTTATTCTACTCACCAATGCTTTCTCATGCACACTCTTAGCTTTCCTAATTTCCTTTTTCAGATCCCCCCTGCACTTTTTGTACTCCTCTCGGGACTCTGCCATATTGAGTCCTTGGTATCTGCCATAAGCTTCTCTTTCTTTCTTAATCCTAACCTTTATGTCCCTTGACATCCAGAGTTATCTGGATTTGGACCCTGCCTTTGTCCTAATGGGAACATATATGCCCTGCACTCTCGCTATTTCCTCCTTGAATACCTCCCACTGCCCTGACACAGTTTTATCTACAAGTAGCTGCTCCCAGTTCGCTGGGACCAATTTGTATCTCACCTTAGTAAAATTAGCCTTTCCCCAGAATCTCTCAGAATCTCTCTCGGCCCATCGAGTCTGCACCGACACGTGAGAAACGCCTAACTTACCTACCTAATCCCCCTTACCAGCACTGGGCCCATAGCCTTGAATGTTAAGACGTGCCAAGTGCTCATCCAGGTACTTTTTAAAGGATGTGTGGCAACCCGCCTCCACCACCCTCCCAGGCAGCGCATTCCAGACCGTCACCACCCTCTGGGTAAAAAGGTTTTTCCTTACATTCCCTCTAAACCTCCTGCCCCTCACCTTGAACTTATGTCCCCTTGTGACTGACCCTTCAACTAAGGGGAACAGCTGCTCCTTATCCACCATGTCCATGCCCCTCATAATCTTCTACACCTCGATCAGGTCGCCCCTCAGTCTTCTCTGCTCCAACAAAAACATCCCTAGTCTATCCAACCTCTCTTCATATCTTAAATGTTTCATCCCAGGCCACATCCTGGTGAATTTTCCCTGCACCCCCTCCAGTGCAATCACATCCTCCCTATAATATGGCGACCAGAACTGCACACAGTACTCCAGCTGTGGCCTCACCAAGGTTCTATACAACTCCAACATGACCTCCCTACTTTTGTAATCTATGCCTGGATTTACAAAGGCAAGTGTCCCATATGCCTTTTTCACCACCCCACTATTATGCCCCTCCACCTTCAGAGATCTATGGACACACACGCCAAGGTCCCTTTGTTCCTCAGAACTTCCTAGTGTCATGCCGTTCATTAGATACTTCATTGTCAAATTACTCCTTCCAACCTGTATCACCTCACACTTTTCAGGGTTAAATTCCATCTGCCACTTATCAGCCCTCTTGACCATCCGTCTATAACTTCCTGTAGCCCAAGATACTCAATCTCACTGTTAACCACCCGGCCAATCTTTATGTCATCCACAAACTTACAAATCCTACCCCCCACATAGTCATCTATGTAGTTTATATAATTGATAGGGGACACAGCACAGGTCCCTGTGGCATGCCACTGGATACTGGCTTCCAGTCACTAACGCATCCTTCTGTCATCACCCTCTGTCTCTTACAACTAAGCCAATTTTGAATCCACCTTATCAAATTACCCTGTGTCCCATGTGCATTTGCCTTCTTAATAAGTCTCCCATGTGGGACCTTGCCAAAGGCCTTGCTGAAATCCATATAAACTACATCCACTGCACTACCCTCATCTACACACCTGGTCACCTCCTCAAAAAATTCAATCAAGTTTGTTAGGCATGACCTCCCTCTGACAAAGCCATGCTGACTATTCCTGAACAAACCTTGCCTCTCCAAGTGGAGAAAGATTCTCTCCTTCAGAATTTTCTCCAATAGTTTCCCGACCACTGACGTGAGACTCACTGGCCTGTAGTTCCCTGGCTTATCTCTACAACCCTTCTTAAATAGTGGAACCACATTAGCTGTTCTCCAGTCCTCTGGCACCTCCCCCGTGGCCAGAGAGGAATTAAAAATTTGGGTCAGAGCCCCTGCGATCTCCTCCCTTGTCTCGCTCAGCAGTCTGGGACACAAGTCATCTGGACCTGGAGATTTGTCCACTTTTAAGCCTGCCAACACCTTGTCACTCCCTCTATCAATTTGCTTAAGAATCTCGCAATCTCTCTTCCCAAATTCGATGCCTTCATCCTCATTCCCTTGTATGAAGACGGATGTGAAGTATTCATTCAACACTCTGGCGATGTCCTCTGGCTCCACCTATAGAGTTCCCCCTTGGTCCCTAATGGGCCCTACTCTCCCTGGTTATCCTCTTCCCATTGATATACATATAGAATATCTTGGGATTTTCCCTACTTTTTCCAGCCAGACCTTTCTCATATCCCCTCTTTGCTCTCCTAATTGCTTTCTTAAGCTGCACTTTCTGTACTCCACTAATGCCTCTGCAGATTTGCTTCCCTTGTACCTGCTAAAAGCCTCTCTTTTCCTTCTCATCGTAACCTGAATATCTCTGGTCATCCATGGTTCTCTGGACTTGTTACTACTTCCTATCACCCTAGAGGGAACATGTTGAGCCTGTACCCTCCACATTTCCTTCTTGAACGCCTCCCAGTGCTCCTCTGTAGATTTCCCCACAAGTAGCTGTTCCCAGTCTACCTTGGCCAGATCCTGCCTTATTTTACTAAAATCTACTCTCCCCCAGTGCAAAACATTTGTTTGCAACTTGTCTATTTCTTTCTCCATAACAAACTTCAACTGTACCATGTTGTGGTCGCTATCACTAAAATGCTCCCCCACCACCACCTCAGCCACCTTCATTCTGGGCTTCATTCCCCAGAATTAGGTCCAGCACTGCACTGTCCCTTGTTGGACCCACTACATATTGACCTAAAAAGTACTCCTGTACACATTTCAAGAAATCCACTCCATCCAAGCCCTTAACACTATATCTATCCCAATTAATGTTGGGAAAGTTGAAATCACCTAATATATATACCCTATTGTTATTGTTTTTACACACCTCTGCAAATTGTGCACATATTTGCTCCTCAATTTCCTGCTGTCTATCTGGGGGTCTATAATAAACACCTAACAATGTGGCTGTCCCTTTTTTATTCCTAAGCTCTACCTACAAAGCTTCATTTGATGCCCTCTTCAAGATATCATCTCTCCTTACTGCAATAACTGACTCCTTAACTAATAATGCAACACCTTCTCCTCTTTTACCCCCTCTCCTGTCTCGCCTAAAGTTCCATTGGAACTTTTATTCCTAGCCCAACCTTATCCTTTTCCATAAGTATCCTAGATCTAACTGAGTTATGGTCACCATCTCCAAAATGTTCCCCTATTGATACACCTCCCACCTGCTTGGGCTCATTTCTGAATATTAGGGTCCAGAACTGCCCCCTCCCTTTTTGGGCTTTCTACGTATTGGCTAAAAAAGTTCTCCTGGATGCTATGTAAGAATTTTGCTCCCTCCCTACCTTGCACACTACAACTATCTCATTTATATTTGGGTAGTTAAAAGCCCCTACTGTTACTGCCCTATTATTCTTACACTTCTCTGAAATTTGATTACATATTTGATCCTCTATTTCTCCCTGAATGTTTGGGGGCCTATAGTACACACCCAACAGCGTGTTTGCCCCTTTTGTGTTTTTTACTTCTACTCATATGGCCTCATTTGATGATCCTTCCAAGATATCATCCCTCCTCACTGCTATAATTGGCTCCTTGATCAATATTGCAATCCTCCCCTGCTCTTCTATCCCCCTCTCTATCTCATCTGAATGCTCTATAACCAGGAATGTTGAGCTGCCAATCTGCCCTTCTTTTAGACAAGTCTCGGTCATAGCTATGATATCATACCCCCATGTGCCTATCTGTGCCCTCAGCTCATCTGTCTTATTCTTCAAGCTCCTTGCATTAAAATATATTCCATTTAACCTTTGTTAAACTCACTTCTTTCTTATCTAGCCTATGTTTCCTCTGCCTTCCACTCTCGTGTACTAGCGTTTTAACTTCTAATTCCATCTCAGCTTCTCTCCCCTCTGAACTACTTTTCAGGATCCCACGCCCCCTGCCAATTTAATTTAAATCCGCCCCAACAGCATTAGCATACCTCTCTGTGAGGATGTTGGTCCTGTTCCTGTTCAGTTGTAAACCCACCCAATTTGTACAGCTCCCACCTCCCCCAGAAATGGTCCCAATGCCCCGGAAATCCAAAGCCCTCCCTCCTGCACCACCTCTCCAGATACACATTCATCTGCTCTATCCCTCTGTTCCTTTACTCTCTACCGCGTTGTACCGGGAATAATCCAGAGATTACTATCTTTGAAGTCCTGCTTTTCAATTTCCTACCTAACTCCCTAAAGTCTGCTTGCAGGACCTCATTTCTCTTTCTTCCTACGTCATTGGTCCTAACATGGAACATGACCTCTGGCTATTCACCCTCCCCCTTCAGAATGTCCTCAGCTATTCCGAGACATCCTTGACCCTGACACCCAGGAGGCAACATACCATCCTGGAGTCACATTTACAGCCGCAGAAGCGCCTGCCTACTCACCTCACTAACGAGTCCCCTATCACTATTGCCCTTCCACATTTCTTCCTCCCCCCTGAGCAGCTGGACCACTCACAGTGCCATGGCCTTTGCTCTGGTTGACCTCCACAGACGACGAAAAATGGTTTGTGAGCGAGATGCACTACCTGCCTGGTCCCCTTCTTCTGTCTGGCGGTCACCCATTCCCTCTCTGCTTGCACTTCTTTAAGCTGCTAGGTGACCACATCCTGAAACGTGCGATCCACAAACCCCTCAGCCTCGTGGACGCACTGTAGTGCCCCCAGGACTGAGGCTCAGGACTGAGATGTCGATAAATTTCTTCACTCAAGGGGTTGTGAATCTATGGTAATCTCTACCCCAGAGCGTTGTGGATGCTCCATTATTGAATATATTTAAGGCTGCTGCACACAGATTTTTGGTCTCTCAGGGAATGAAGGGATTTGGGAGTGGAGGGATAATGGAATTGAAACCTAAGATCAGCCATGATTGTATTGAGTATTGGAGCAGGCTCAATGGTCCATTCCTGCTTCTATTATGCAAATAAACCGGTCCACAGTGAGCCCAGGTCCAGTATAAACACTGGTCCACAGTGAGTCCAGCTCTAATATAGACACTGGTCCACAGTGAGTCCGGGTCTAGTATAGATACTGGTCCACAGTGAGTCCGGGTCTAGTATAGATACTGGTCCATTACACATTTCACTTGGTCGTATAATCTATGAGTGCCCAATTCATATCTAAATCTCACTCGAACGATTTAACCATTCGTAATTCTTATATAAGCCCTCAGATATAAGATACTGCTTACTCGTTCTTACTCCAATCTTGTTTCATAAGATTTAGCAGTTCACAGTTCTCGTCTAAGCTCTGTCACAAGGTATTGGTTGGAAACTCTTATCTAAACTGTTAATCATAAGATTTACTGCTTCCTTTCTCTTACCCAAACCCAAGGCTGTTGACTCAAAAAACCAAGCCTTCCTTTTGCCAATAACACCTGCTTCCATATACAGTAACTTGTCAGATGATCTAAATACTGACAAGACAGAAGGGAATTAACCACTTTAAAACGGTGTGGCAAGCTCGTATACACTCACGACAACCCCCCAGCAATACCACCACCACCCCAAGAAGATCCTGCTTATCACATCAGACCGATTCTCCCTGTCTTAGGCAGCTCCTTTATCAGGGATGGACATTCAATGGAATTCAAACCAGAGGGACAGGCTAGGTGTTGACAGGTGATGGAACCATGGCTTGATCTTTACTGAAGGTAAAATCTATTGAGGGATGTCTTGGAGGGAAAAAAACAACTTTCATATGAACAAGGGTACGCGATCCAGCCCCTTGAGCCTGCTCCACCATTTAATAAGATCGTGGCTGATCTTTAGTAACCTGAAATCTGCATCCCACCTACCATCGATAACCCATCACCCCCTTGCTTACCAAGAATCTATCCACCTCTGCCTTAAAGATATTCAAAGACTCTGCTTTCACCGCCTTTTGAGGAAGACAGCTCCAAAGGTTCACGACCCTCTGAGAAAAAAATTTGCCTCATCTCGCTTTTAAATGGGTGATCGATTGTTTTTAAACAATGACCTCAAGTTTTAGATTCTCCCTCAAGAGGAAACATCCTCTTCACATCCACCCTGTCCAGACCCTTCAGGATCTTATATGTTTCAATCAAGTCGCCAGCGGAAACAAGCCTAATCTGTCTAACCTTTCCTCATAAGACAACCCACCCATTTCAGGTATTAGCCTGGTAAACCTTCTCTGAACTGCTTCCAACACATTTACATTCTTCATTAAATAAGGTGACCAATACTGTACACAGTACTCCAGATGTGGTCTCACTAAATGCCCTGTACAGCTGAAGCATAACCTCCCTACTTTTGCATTTAATTCCCCTCACAATAAATGATAACACTCTATTAGCTTCCCTAATTACTTGCTGAACTTGCATACTAGCCTTTTGTGATTCATGCACAGGTCACCCAGATCCCTCGGAATCTCAGAGCTCTGCAATCTCTCACCATTTAGATAATATGCTACTATTTTATTCTTCCTGCCAAAATGGACAATTTCACATTTTTCCACATTAAACTCCATCTGCCAGATCTTTGCCCTCTCATTTAACCTACCCATATCTGTTTGTAGCCTCCTTATGTCCTCTTCACAATTTACTTTCTTATCTATCTTTGTGTCATCAGCAAATTTGGCAACCATCCCTTCATCCAAGTCATTTATATAAATCGTAAACTGTTGAGGTCCCAGCACTGATCCCTGTGGCACACCGCTCGCTACATCTTGCCAATCTGAAAAAGACCTATTTATGCATGCTCGCTGCTTTCTCTTAGCCAGCTAATCTTCTATCCATGCCATGATTACCTCCTATACCATGAGCTTCTATTTTCCACAATAACCTTTGATGTGGCACTTTATCAAATGCCTTCTGGAAATCTAAGTACTGTACATCCACCGGTTCCCCATTATCCACAGCACATATTACTTCTTCAAAGAACTCCATTAAGTTGATTAAACACAATTCCCCTTTCACAAAACCATGTTGACTCTGCCTGATGACCTTGAGCTTACCCACGTGCCCTGCTATAACTTTTTTAATGACAGCTTTTAACATTTTCCCTATGACAGATGTTAACCTAACTGGCCTGTAGTTTCCTGCTTTCTGTCTCCCTTCCTTTTTGAATAATGGAGTTGCATTTGCTATCTTCCAATCTAATGGGGCTTTCCCTGAGTGTCGGGAGTTTTGGAAAATTAAAACCAATGCATCAACTATCTCACTAGACACTTCTTTTAAGAGCCTAGGATGAAGTCCATCAGGACCTGGACTCTTGTCAGCCTGCAGCTCCAACAATTTATTCAGTACCACTTCTCTGGTGACTGTAATTTTTCTGATTTCCTCCCCCACTTCCATTCATAGCTCCTTCTGGAATGTTATTTGTAGCCTTGATAGTAAAAACTGATGTAAAATACCTGTTCAATTCATCTTCCACCTCATTGTTTTCCATTATCAATTCCCCAGACTCACTTTCTATAGTGCTGGCACTTACTTTGTTAACTTTTTTTTAAATAGTTATAAAAACTCTCAGTATCTATGTTTATATTTCTGGCTAGCCTTCTGTCATACTCTAATTCTTCCCTCCTTATTCCCCTTTAGTCATTCTTACAGCCCTAATATTCTATCCAATCTTCTGGCCTACCACCTATCTTTGCACAATTATATGCTTTTTCTTTAAGTTTGATTCTATCTTTAACCTTTCTAGTTAGCCAGGGATAGTGTGTCCGTCCCTTGGACTTCTTCTTACTCGTTAGAATGCATCTATTCTGTGCATCCTGCAATATCCTGTAAATATTAGCCACTGCATCTCTATCGACCTATCTTTTAAAAAAGGTTCTTGTTGTTAGGTGTCCTTCTTTGAATTTTCTCAAAGACAAATTAAAAGTTGCCAGAGATGGACAGAAAAGAAATATAATTCGAAAGCTGGGAATTTATTTTTTAATTTTTTCATGGGATGTGGGCGACGCTGGCTAGGCCAGCATTTATTGCCCATCCCTAATTGTCCTCGAGAAGGTAGTCGTGAGCTGCCTTCTCGATCTATTGCATTCCATGTGGTGTAGGTACACCCACCGTGCCATTAGGGTGACAGTCCCAGGTTTTTGACCCAGCGACAATGAAGGAATAGTGACTTAGTTCCAAGTCAGGATGATGTTCCCATGTATCTGCTGCCCTTGTCCTTCTAGGTGGTAGAAATTGTGTGTTTGGAAGGTGCTGTCGAAGGATCCTTGGAAAATTGCTGCAGTACATCTTGTAGACACTACACACTGTTGCCACGTAGAAGGTAGAGGTTGTGCATTTGGAATGTGCTGTCAATGGTACACACTATTGCCACAGCAGTGGTAGAAGGAGTGAATGCTTACAGTGGTGGATGGGGTGTTAGTCAAGCACGCTGTTTGTCCTGGATCGTGTCGAGCTCCTTGAGTGTTGTTGGATCTGCACTCATCCAGGAAAGTGGAGAGTATTCCATGAAAATCCTGACTGGTGCCTTGGGACAGGATTTTCCGACCCCAACACAGGCAGCATTGTTGTGGGTGGGACGGCTCTGCACATTTTCTTTTCCCGCCTGGGATGATGTTCTCCAGTGTCAGGGCTGGAAAATCCCGCTAATTTGGATGATGGACAAGCTTTGGGAGTCGTGGGGGGGTGAGTTACCCACTACAGAATTCCCAGCCTCTGAAATAAACGTGATCCTAAAATAAAAATAAAACATCATCTATAACAGGGCAGGTTAATGTACCAGGTACCATCACTTCATCAGCACAAGTAGCTCAAAAATGATTATTGAATCATTGAATTGTGAAAGTATAGAAGGAGGCCATTTAGCCTCAGCAATTCCCTGCAAAAGCAAAACAGGAAGTGCCAATGCTCTGCTCTTTTCCCCCTAGCCCTGCATTTTATCTCTTCAGTTGTTTATCCAATACCTTTTGAACATTTCACTTGAAACTGTCTCCATGACTCTCTGGTAACAGGTATTTCGCTAATAGCTAACGTACATCATCAATGATGCTAGGTCATGTGTCTCTAGAACTAAGAGAGACATGTGTCTGGAGGGAGCCTCACGCTTATTTGTCCAAGTACATACTTGTATATATTCAATAAAGTTTACAAGTTCCTTGTTTCCAGTAGTCTCTGTTAAACACACCTTGGGACCTTTATGATGATACTTTATGGTGGCAATGGTAAACTAACTGAATCGTAAGGATCTATGATGAAACTGCTGATGGCAGGAGAGTGAAAGTCCATCGAGACTACAGCAGTGAGGGAATGGCTGTAGCAAAGAATCAGAAGGAAAATGCCAATGCAGACCCAAGACAGTTGATTAAAGTAATCAACAATCTTGGAAAAAGTCCTATCTCTACCTGACTTCTTATGGAAGGATCCAATCAAGAAGCACAATGGGAAATTTGGCTTCAGAGATTCAAAGAAATTGGACCGCTTCAGGGTTAGCTCAGAAGCCTGATAAATAGCAGGTTAACACACTCCTCTATTCCTTTGGCAGCAGCGCAAATGACATTCTAGTAATACAGGTGTTAATGAGGACAAAGCAACCTTGCAAGAGATTATTAAGGCCTTAGAATTGTATTTCAATCTTCAGAGGAACAGTATTATAGACCAGGTGAGGTTTAACAGGCACTGCTAGGAATCCGGAGGTAGCATTGATTTTTTTTACTAATGGCTTATATTGTTTGGCTAATAGTTGCTAGTCTGGGGCCTTAAAGGATAAACTTATCCAAGACCATACTGTGCGGGCATCCTTTTTTTAAAAAATATTTGTTCAGGGGATGTGGGCATCACTGGCTAGGCCAGCATTTATTGCCCATCCCTAATCACCCTTGCCCTTATTCAAAGGGCATTTTAAGAGTCAATCATATTGCTGGGGTTACAGAGTCACATGTAGGCCAGACCAGGTAAGGAAGGTAGATTTCCTTCCCTAAAGGGCATTAGTGAACCAGATAGTCTTTTACAGCAATGGTGTCATGGTCATTCCTGATTTTTATTGAATTCAAATTCCACCATCTGCCATGGTAGGATTCAAACCTGGGTCCCCAGAGCATTAATCTGGATTACTAGTCCAGCAATGGTACCACTATGCCATTACCTCCCCTAATGGAGGCTTATCTGACTTTCTGCAGTCCAGAGAAGAGCTAACATTATCCAAGGCAGTTCAATCATCGAGACAGGAGCAGAATCGAGTTTTGATGGAGAACCTTTGTGGATTCAGACAATTGGCTCAAGTCCAGTTTGTGAGCAATAGAGGTACCAGTGCATCCACTAAAAAACAGACCTAGAACCAAGAGATGGCAGTCGCCGCCGTTATCCAGTACTCCTTTGTGACATGAAAAATTCTATTGTTGCGAAGACTGTCCCACCATAGATCTAGAATGTCATACTTGCTTGAGGTGGGGCCGTTTTAAAGCGGTATGCTGAAACCAAAAGCCTCCCACTGAAAAATTTAAAGGGAGACCAATCTGATCAAGCAGTATCCAGGAAACAGAAGATACAGAGAAACACAAAGTGCCTCTCTTGGGTGAAGTTGCAAAATCCAAGGAGGCCTTTTCAAGTGTGGATATCATTGTCAATGGCGACAATAAACAATTTTAATTTGGACACGGGGATGGCGTCTCTGATATGGTACAGTGGCTGAAGCCTGAATTTCTCAAACCATGTACGACTCAACTTTATGGTTCAGGAGGCACCCCACTCAAGGTGCAAGGGCAGATGACTGCCACACTTCTATGTAATGAAAGTGAACATACTGACATACACTATATTATTCATAATTAAGATTGCTCTTTGTGAAGCAGAGAAGCCTGTATAGCTTTACAGCTTCTTTATTCCAGGGGCAGTGAAAACCAAGTTGGCCCAGAATGGCTTGAATTAGTTTCCATACAGAAAGCTTCCCTCCTACGACTACAGGAGGACATCCTGGAACTTGTGTTACTCTTTGAGGAGAAGGTGGATGAAGAAGGAAGCCAGACAACCACTGACAACAACGACCTGAAGAGGACACTCTGGACCTCACACTACTTTTTGAAGAGAGAATGGATGACGATCATAACCAAAAATTCCACAAGTGAGTGTGCCGAGACCATTACTGATGTATGTATTCAGGATGCCAATCCACTTGACTATTCTGGTAAAGACACCAATGACACCGCAAAACCTGGTGCAGGCAGTGACTGTCATGAAGAGAAACCAGTAACAGCAGCTCTGACGATGGCCAGTGAGACAAGTGCAGAACTAAAAGCTAACTCCCCAAATCCTGATATCAAAGCTGAAATGGAAGTGACTGGAACTGCTGATATACTAGCCACTGAATAACAACCTGACTCAGTAAAACACAAGGTAGTCACAGAACCCGAGGTGACATTCAGCTCTATTTCAGAGGTTGCCTTGACTGCTGAGCCTCTCAAGAAGCCAGTGCCTAGTGAACAGGAAACTCACACTGACGTGAAAGCAGGGCGTGTTCAAGTTAAACAACCAGATGCAGAAAGACAAGTCCCTGAGGTACTGTCAGAAATATCAGTAACTCCACTTGCCAGAGATTGTGGCCTAGTGGTAATATCATTGGATTTCATAATCCCACTATCCAGCCTAATACAGTAGGGATAGGGGTTCAAATCCTGCCTTTATAGTTGGTATAATTTAAATTCAATGAATAGGACCATACAAAATAGGAGCTGAAGTAGGCCATTTGGCCCATTGAGTCTGCTCTGCCATTCAATGAGATCATTGCTTATCTGATAATCTTGAACTCCACTATCCTGCCTTGTCCCTATAACCCTTGATCCTGTCTATCTCAGCCTTGAATATATTTAATGACCCAGTCTCTAAAGCCCTCTGTGGTAAAGAATTCCATACACTTACTACTCTTTGAGAGAAAAAATCCCTCCTCATCATATTCCTTCAGTGTCACTGGGTCAAAAACCTGGGACTGTCACCCTAATGGCACGGTGGGTGTACTTACACCACATGGAATGCAGTAGATCGAGAAGGCAGCTCACGACTACCTTCTCGAGGACAATTAGGGATGGGCAATAAATGCTGGCCTAGCCAGCGTCGCCCACATGAAAAAATTAAAAAATAAATTCCCAGCTTTCGAATTATATTTCTTTTCTGTTCATCTCTGGCAACTTTTAATTTGTCTGTGAGAAAATTCAAAGAAGGACCTAACAACAAGAACCTTTTTTAAAAGATAGGTCGATAGAGATGCAGTGGCTAATATTTACAGGATATTTCAAGATGGACAGAATAGATGCATTCTAATGAGTAAGAAGAAGTCCAAGGGACGGACACACCATCCCTGGCTAACTAGAAAGGTTAAAGATAGAATCAAACTTAAAGAAAAAGCATATAATTGTGCAAAGATGGATGGAAGGCTAGAAGATTGGACAGAATATAAGGGACAGCAAAGAATGAATAAAAGGCAAATAAGGTGGGAAGAATGAGAGTATGACAGAAGGCTAGCCAGAAATATAAACACAGATACTGAGAGTTTTTATAACTATTTAAAAACAAGTTAACAAAGTGAGCGCCGGCACTATAGAAAGTGAGTCGGGGGAATTAATAATGGAAAACAATGAGGTGGAAGATGAATTGAACAGGTATTTTACATCAGTTTTACTATCAAGGCTACAAGTAACATTCCAGAAGGAGCTATAAATGGAAGTGGGGGAGGAAATCAGAAAAATTACAGTCACCAGAGAAGTGGTACTGAATAAATTGTTGGAGCTGCAGGCTGACAAGAGTCTAGGTCCTGATGGACTTCATCCTAGGCTCTTAAAAGAAGTGTCTAGTGAGATAGGTGATGCATTGGTTTTAATTTTGCAAAACTCCCGACACTCAGGGAAAGCCCCATTAGTTTGGAAGATAGCAAATGCAACTCCATTATTCAAAAAGGGAGGGAGACAGAAAACAGGAAACAACAGGCCAGTTAGCTTAACATCTTTCATAGGGAAAATGTTAAAAGCTGTCATTAAAAAAGTCATAGCAGGGCACGTGGGTAAGCTCAAGGTCATCAGGCAGAGTCAACATGGTTTTGTGAAAGGGAAATTGTGTTTAATCAACCTAATGGAGTTCTTTGAAGAAGTAATATGTGCTGTGGATAATGGGGAACCGGTGGATGTACAGTACTTAGATTTCCAGAAGGCATTTGATAAAGTGCCACATCAAAGGTTATTGTGGAAAATAGAAGCTCATGGTATAAGGGGTAATCATGGCATGGACAGAAGATTAGCTGGCTAAGAGAAAGCAGCGAGCATGCATAAATAGGTCTTTTTTAGATTGGCAAGATGTAGCGAGCGGTGTGCCACAGGGATCAGTGCTGGGACCTCAACAGTTTACGATTTATATAAATGACTTGGATGAAGGGATGGTTGCCAAATTTGCTGATGACACAAAGATAGATAAGAAAGTAAATTGTGAAGAGGACATAAGGAGGCTACAAACAGATATGGGTAGGTTAAATGAGTGGGCAAAGATCTGGCAGATGGAGTTTAATGTGGAAAAATGTGAAATTGTCCATTTTGGCAGGAAGAATAAAATAGTAGCATATTATCTAAATGGTGAGAGATTGCAGAGCTCTGAGATTCCGAGGGATCTGGGTGACCTGTGCATGAATCACAAAAGGCTAGTATGCAAGTTCAGCAAGTAATTAGGAAAGCTAATAGAGTGTTATCATTTATTGTGAGGGGAATTAAATGCAAAAGTAGGGAGGTTATGCTTCAGTTGTACAGGGCATTTAGTGAGACCACATCTGGAGTACTGTGTACAGTATTGGTCACCTTATTTAATGAAGAATGTAAATGTGTTGGAAGCAGTTCAGAGAAGGTTTACCAGGCTAATACCTGAAATGGGTGGGTTGTCTTATGAGGAAAGGTTAGACAGATTAGGCTTGTTTCCGCTGGAGTTTAGAAGAGTAAGAGGCAACTTGATGGAAACATATAAGATCCTGAAGGGTCTTGACAGGGCGGATGTGGAGATGATGTTTCCTCTTGAGGGAGAATCTAACACTTGAGGTCATTGTTTAAAAACAAGGGATCACCCTTTTAAAACAGAGAAGAGGCAAATTTTTTTCTCAGAGGGTCGTGAACCTTTGGAACTCTCTTCCTCAAAAGGCTGTGAAATCAGAGTCTTTGAATATCTTTAAGGCAGGGGTGGATAGATTCTTGGTAAGCAAGGGGGTGATGGGTTATCGATGGTAGGTGGGATGCAGATTTCAGGTTACTAAAGATCAGCCACGATCTTATTAAATGGTGGAGCAGGCTCAAGGGGCTGGATGCCGTACCCTTGTTCATATGAAAGTTGTTTTTTCCCTCCAAGACATCCCTCAATAGATTTTACCTTCAGTAAAGATCAAGCCATGGTTCCATCACCTGTCAACACCTAGCCTGTCCCTCTGGTTTGAATTCCATTGAATGTCCATCCCTGATAAAGGAGCTGCCTAAGACAGGGAGAATCGGTCTGATGTGATAAGCAGGATCTTCTTGGGGTGGTGGTGGTATTGCTGTGGGGTTGTCGTGAGTGTATACGAGCTTGCCACACCGTTTTAAAGTGGTTAATTCCCTTCTGTCATGTCAGTATTCAGATATTCTGACAAGTTACTGTATATGGAAGCAGGTGGTAATGGCAAAAGGAAGGCTTGGTTTTTTGAGTCAACAGCCTTGGGTTTGGGTAAGAGAAAGGAAGCAGTAAATCTTATGATTAATGGTTTAGATAAGAGTTTGCAATCAATACCTTGTGACTGAGAGCTTAGACGAGAACTGTGAACTGTTAAATCTTATGAAACAAGATTGGAGTAAGAATGAGTAAGCAGTATCTTATGTCTGAGGGCTTATAGAAGAATTACGAATGGTTAAATTGTTGGAGTGAGATTTAGATATGAATTGGGCAGCGTAGATTATACGACCAAGTGAAATGTGTAATGGACCGGTGTCTATACTAGACCCGGACTCACTGTGGACCGGGCTCTATACTAGACCTGGACTCACTGTGGACCAGTATCTATACTAGACCTGGACTCACTGTGGACCAGTGTCTATACTAGACCCGGACTCACTGTGGACCAATGTCTATATTAGAGCTGGACTCACTGTGGACCGGTGTTTATACTAGATCTGGGCTCACTGTGGACCGGTTTATTTGCAGAATAGAAGCAGGAATAGACCATTGAGCCTGCTCCAATACTCAATACAATCATGGCTGATCTTAGGTTTCAATTCCATTATCCCTCCATTCCCAAATCCGTTCATTCCCTGAGAGACCAAAAATCTGTGTGCAGCAGCCTTAAATATATTCAATAATGGAGCATCCACAACGCTCTGGGGTAGAGACTACCAAAGATTCACAACCCCTTGAGTGAAGAAATTTTTTGACATCTCAGTCCTGAGCCTCAGTCCTGGGGGCACTACAGTGCATCCACGAGGCTGAGGGGTTTGTGGATCGCACGTTTCAGTATGTGGTCACCTAGCAGCTTAAAGAAATGCATGCAGAGAGGGAATGGGTGACCACCAGACAGAAGAAGGGGACCAGGCAGGTAGTGCATCTCACTCACAAACCGTTTTTCGTCGTCTGTGGAGGTCAACCAGAGCAAAGGCCATGGCACTGTGAGTGGTCCAGCTGCTCAGGGGGGAGGAAGAAATGTGGAAGGGCAATAGTGATAGGGGACTCGTTAGTGAGGTGAGTAGGCAGGCGCTTCTGCGGCTGTAAATGTGACTCCAGGATGGTATGTTGCCTCCTGGGTGTCAGGGTCAAAGATGTCTCGGAATAGCTGGAGGACATTCTGAAGGGGGCGGGTGAATAGCCAGAGATCTTGTTGGGACCAATGACGTAGGAAGAAAGAGAAATGAGGTCCTGCAAGCAGACTTTAGGGAGTTAGGTAGGAAATTGAAAAGCAGGACTTCAAAGGTAGTAATCTCCAGATTACTCCCGGTACAACGCGGTAGAGAGTAAAGGAACAGAGGGATAGAGCAGATGAATGTGTATCTGGAGAGGTGGTGCAGGAGGGAGGGCTTTGGATTTCCGGGGCATTGGGACCATTTCTGGGGAGGTGGGGGCTGTACAAATTGGGTGGGTTTACAACTGAACAGGAACAGGACCAACATCCTCACAGAGAGGTTTGCTAATGCTGTTGGGGCGGATTTAAATTAAATTGGCAGGGGGCGTGGGATCCTGAAAAGTAGTTCAGAGGGGAGAGAAGCTGAGATGGAATTAGAAGTTAAAACGATAGTACGCGAGAGTGGAAGGCAGAGGAAACATAGGCTAGATAAGAAAGAAGTGAGTTTAACAAAGGCTCAGTGGAATACATTTTAATGCAAGGAGCTTGAGGAATAAGACAGACGAGCTGAGGGCACAGATAGGCACATGGGGGTATGATATATCTATGACCGAGACTTGTCGAAAAGAAGGGCAGATTGGCAGCTCGACATTCCTGGTTATAGAGCATTCAGAAGAGATAGAGAGGGGGATAGAAGAGGAGAGGAGGGTCGCAATATTGATCAAGGAGCCAATTATAGCAGTGAGGAGGGATGATATCTTGGAAGGATCATCAAATGAGGCCATATGAGTAGAAGTAAAAAACACAAAAGGGGCAAACACACTGTTGGGTGTGTACTATAGGCCCCCAAACATTCAGGGAGAGATAGAGGATCAAATATGTAATCAAATTTCAGAGAAGTGTAAGAATAATTGGGGAGTAACAGTAGGGGCTTTTAACTACCCAAATGTAAATGAGATAGTTGTAGTGTGCAAGGTAGGGAGGGAGCAAAATTCTTACGTAGCATCCAGGAGAACTTTTTTAGCCAGTACGTAGAAAGCCCAACAAGGGAGGGGGCAGTTCTGGACCCTAATATTCAGAAATGAGCCCAAGCAGGTAGGAAGTGTATCAGTAGGGGAACATTTTGGAGATGGTGACCATAACTCAGTTAGATCTAGGATACTTATGGAAAAGGATAAGGTTGGGCCAGGAATAAAAGTTCTCATGGAACTTTAGGCGAGACAGGAGAGGGGGTAAAAGAGGAGGAGGTGTTGCATTATTAGTTAAGGAGTCACTTACTGCAGTATGGAGAGATGATACCTTGAAGAGGGCATCAAATGAAGCTTTGTAGGTAGAGGTTAGGAATAAAAAAGTGACAGCCACATTGTTAGGTGTTTATTATAGACCCCCAGATAGACAGCAGGAAATTGAGGAGCAAATATGTGCACAATTTGCAGAGGTGTGTAAAAACAATAATAATAGGGTAAATATATTAGGTGATTTCAACTTTCCCAACATTAATTGGGATAGATATAGTGTTAAGGGCTTGGATGGAGTGGATTTCTTGAAATGTGTACAGGAGAACTTTTTAGGTCAATATGTAGCGGGTCCAACAATGGACAGTGCAGTGCTGGACCTAATTCTGGGGAATGAAGCCCAGAATGAAGGTGGCTGAGGTGGTGGTGGGGGAACATTTTAGTGATAGCGACCACAACATGGTACAGTTGAAGTTTGTTATGGAGAAAGAAATAGACAAGTTGCAAACAAATGTTTTGCATTGGGGGAGAGTAGATTTTAGTAAAATAAGGCAGGATCTGGCCAAGGTAGACTGGGAACAGCTACTTGTGGGGAAATCTACAGAGGAGCACTGGGAGGCGTTCAAGAAGGAAATGTGGAGGGTACAGGCTCAACATGTTCCCTCTAGGGTGATAGGAAGTAGTAACAAGTCCAGAGAACCATGGATGACCAGAGATATTCAGGTTACGATGAGAAGGAAAAGAGGCTTTTAGCAGGTACAAGGGAAGCAAATCTGCAGAGGCATTAGTGGAGTACAGAAAGTGCAGCTTAAGAAAGCAATTAGGAGAGCAAAGAGGGGATATGAGAAAGGTCTGGCTGGAAAAAGTAGGGAAAATCCCAAGATATTCTATAAGTATATCAATGGGAAGAGGATAACCAGGGAACGAGTAGGGCCCATTAGGGACCAAGGGGGAACTCTATAGGTGGAGCCAGAGGGCATCGCCAGAGTGTTGAATGAATACTTCACATCCGTCTTCACACGAGAATGAGGATGAAGGTGTTGAATTCGGGGAGAGAGATTGCGAGCTTCTTAAGCAAATTGATAGAGGGAGTGACAAGGTATTGGCAGGCTTAAAAGTGGACAAATCTCCAGGTCCAGATGACTTGTGTCCCAGACTGCTGAGGGAGGCAAGGGAGGAGATCGCAGGGGCTCTGACCCAAATTTTTAATTCCTCTCTGGCCACGGAGGAGGTGCCAGAGGACTGGAGAACAGCTAATGTGGTTCCACTATTTAAGAAGGGTTGTAGAGATAAGCCAGGGAACTACAGGCCAGTGAGTCTCACGTCAGTGGTCGGGAAACTATTGGAGAAAATTCTGAAGGAGAGAATCTTTCTCCACTTGGAGAGGCAAGGTTTGTTCAGGAATAGTCAGCATGGCTTTGTCAGAGGGAGGTCATGCCTAACAAACTTGATTGAATTTTTTGAGGAGGTGACCAGGTGTGTAGATGAGGGTAGTGCAGTGGATGTAGTTTATATGGATTTCAGCAAGGCCTTTGGCAAGGTCCCACATGGGAGACTTATTAAGAAGGCAAATGCACATGGGACACAGGGTAATTTGATAAGGTGGATTCAAAATTGGCTTAGTTGTAAGAGACAGAGGGTGATGACAGAAGGATGCTTTAGTGACTGGAAGCCAGTGTCCAGTGGCGTGCCACAGGGACCTGTGCTGTGTCCCCTATCAATTATATAAACTACATAGATGACTATGTGGGGGGTAGGATTTGTAAGTTTGCGGATGACACAAAGATTGGCCGGATGGTTAACATTAGGTTAGTGTCTTGGGCTACAGGAAGTTATAGACGGATGGTCAAGAGGGCTGATAAGTGGCAGATGGAATTTAACCCTGAAAAGTGTGAGGTGATACACTTTGGAAGGAGTAATTTGACAAGGAAGTATCTAATGAATGGCATGACACGAGGAAGTTCTGAGGAACAAAGGACCTTGGCATGTGTGTCCATAGATCTCTGAAGGTGGAGGGGCATATTAGTGGGGTGGTGAAAAAGGGCATATGGGACACTTGCCTTTGTAAATCCAGGCATAGATTACAAAAGTAGGGAGGTCATGTTGGAGTTGTATAGAACCTTGGTGAGGCCACAGCTGGAGTACTGTGTGCAGTTCTGGTCGCCTATATTATAGGGAGGATGTGATTGCACTGGAGGGGGTGCAGGGGAGATTCACCAGGATGTTGCCTGGGATGAAATATTTAAGTTATGAAGATAGGTTGGATAGACTAGGGATGTTTTTGTTGGAGCAGAGAAGACTGATCGAGGTGTAGAAGATTATGAGGGGCATGGACATGGTGGATAAGAAGCAGCTGTTCCCCTTAGTTGAAGGGTCAGTCACAAGGGGACATAAGTTCAAGGTGAGGGGCAGGAGGTTTAGGGGGAATGTGAGGAAAAACTTTTTTACCCAGAGGGTGGTGACGGTCTGGAATGCGCTGCCTGGGAGGGTGGTGGAGGTGGGTTGACACTCATTCTTTAAAAAGTACCTGGATGAGCACTTCGCACGTCATAACATTCAAGGCTATGGGCCAAGTGCTGGTAAAGGGGATTAGGTAGGTAAGTTAGGTGTTTCTCACGTGTCAGTGCAGACTCGATGGGCCGAGAGAGATTCTGAGAGACAAACTGGGGAAAGGCTAATTTTACTAAGGTGAGATACAATTTGGTCCCAGCGAACTGGGAGCAGCTACTTGTAGGTAAAACTGTGTCAGGGCAGTGGGAGGTATTCAAGGAGGAAATAGCGAGAGTGCAGGGCATATATGTTCCCATAAGGACAAAGGCAGGGTCGAAATTCGGAGAACTGTGGATGTCAAAGGACATAAGGGTTAGGATTAAGAAAGACAGAGAATCTTATGGCAGATACCAAGGGCTCAATATGGCAGAGTCCCGAGAGGAGTATAAAAAGTGCAGGGGGGAACTGAAAAAGAAAATTAGGAAAGCTAAGAGTGTGCATGAGAAAGCATTGGTGGGTAGAATAAAGAAAACCCAAAAGGTTTTTTAAAAAATGTATAAAGAGCAAGAGAATAACTAGGGAAAGAGTAGGGCCAATTAGGGACCATAGAGGTAATCTGTGTGTGGACCCAGAAGACGTGGGTACAGTCCTCAATGAATACTTTGCATTGGTCTTCACAATGGAATAGGACGACCCAGGTATAGGCATCAGGGTGGAGAACTGTGAAATATTAGAGGAAATAAACAGAGAGAGAGAGAGAGGAGATTCTCACGGGTGTAGCGGCCTTAAAGGTAGATAAAACTGTAGGCCCAGGTGAGATGTATCCAAGCTGTTGAGGGAGGCAAGGGAAGAGATATCACAGGCCCTGGCAGTCATTTTCAAATCCTCTCTGGCCACAGTTGAGGTGCCAGAGGACTGGAGGACTGCTAACATTGCCCCATTATTAAAAAAAGGAGCAAGGGATAGACCAGGAAATTAAAGGCCAGTCAGTCTAACCTCAATGGTGGGAAGTTGCTAAAAAGAGTTCTGAGGGACAGAATATATCTGCACTGGGAGAGACATGGATGAAACAGGGATATTCAGCATGGATTTGTTAAGGGAAAATCGTGTTTGACAAATTTGAGTGAATTTTTTGAGGAGGTAACCAGGAGTGTTGATGAGGGTAATGCATTTGATGTGGTCTACATGGGATTTAGCAAGGCTTTTGATAAGGTCCCTCATGGCAGACTGGTCAAGAAAGTAAGAGCCCATGGGATCCAAGGCCAGGTGGCACATTGGATCCAAAATTGGCTGAGAGGCAAGAAGCAGAGGGTGATGGTCAAGGGTTGTTTCAGTGACTGGAAGTCTGTTTCCAATGGAGTTCCACAGGGCTCAATGCTGAGGTCCTTGCTGTTTGTGGTGTACATAAATGATTGAGACTTGAATGTGGGGGTGCGATCAAGAAGTTCGCGGTTGACACGAAAATTGGTAGGGTGGTAAATAGTGAGGAGAATAGCCATTAACTGCAAGAGGATATCAATGGTCAGGTCAGCTGGGCATAGCAGTGGCAAATGGAATTCAACCCGGAACATGTGAGCTGATGCACTTGGGAAGGGCTAATAAGGCAAGGAATTATGCTGGGCCCTGGAAAATACTGAAGATCAGAGGGACCTTGGTGTGCATATCCAAGGCACAGAATACAAGAGCAGGGAGGTTACGCTGGAACTGTATAAACCGCTGGTTAGGGCACAACTGGAGTACTGCATGCAGTTCTGGTCACCACATTATAGGAAGGATGTGATTGCACCAGAGAGGGTACAGAGGAGATTTACCAGGATGCTGCCTAGACTGGAGGGTTTGAGCTATGAGAAAAGATTGGATTGGCTGGGGTTGTTTTCCTTGGAGCAACAAAGGTTAAGAAGGGACCTGATAGAGGTGTATTAGATTATGAGGGGCATAGATAAGAGGATAGGAAGGTGCTTTTCCATTAGTAGAGGGGTCAATAACCAGGGGGCATAGATTTAAGGTAAGAGGTAGAAGGCGAAGAGGGGAGTTGAGGAGAAATGTTTTCACCGAGAGGGTGGTGGGAGTCTGGAACTCACTTGCTTGAAAGAACCTTGGTGAATTCCTGCAGTGCATCTTGTAGATGGAAAACCAGCTGCTACTGTGCGACGGTGGAGTAGGGAGCGAATGTTTGTGAATGTGGTGCCAGTCAAGTGCACTGCTTTGTCCTGGATGGAGTCTAGCTTCATGAGTATTGTAAGAGTTGCATTCATCCAGGCAAATGAGGAATGTTCCATCACATTCCTGACTTGTACCTTGTAAATGGAGGGTAGGCGTTGGGAGTCAGGAGGCAAGTTACTTGTCGCATAATTCCTAGCCTATGACCTGCTCTTGTAGCCACAGTATTTAGGCTGAGATTGTTCTCCTTGGAATAGAGCAGGTTGAGGGGAGATTTGATTGAGATACAAAATTGTGAGGGGCCTGGGTAGAGTGGATGGGAAGGAACTATCATAAAGAACATATCTTTTTATTTCTGTTGGACTGTTGATTAAATTACAATGGCTGCAGTTTGAAAGAAATGTCTTCGGGAACAGTGTGAGGGATATATAAGATGTTACTGTCCTGGAACAGATTGTGCCATGAAAGACAGGATGGTGCCGAGGAGGAGTCCAGTCTAATGGGGAACTGCCTGGCACCAACAGATTTAATTGGCTCCTGACCAGGTGAGCAGGGTTTGTGTGAGAGCAGTGCAGCTCCTAGCTTGAAAAAAGCCTCTAAAGCCTCTTTCCCCTGTGTGTGTAAGATACCAGTAACTCCACAGTAATAGCTAGCTGTTTCTTTTCTCATATCTCCAAAACCTGCTCTCTCTGAAAGCCCCTGTCAAGAGGAAAACGGGAAAATCACCATTAGAGACATTGAATAGAAAGTGCTCAACCAGTGAATTAAAGACTGAAAGGGCTGGGAAGACCACCTCTTGTCACCAACAAAGAACTGAAAGGAATTTGGAAGACATCGATCAAAATCAACCCATCGAATCCTGTACTCCGGAATTGATGCTATTGAATTGTTTTATCCCACCCTTAAAATCCATGTTTTTGTGTGTCTTATATGTGTGTATAGGGATTTAAGAAGGGGTAGAGTTTAGGTTATGGAGTTAGAAATTAGCTGTTCATATTTCTTCCTTTTGCCACTGGTTAAAGACAATTTGTTCAGTTAACAGTTATTTACTTATTAAATTTGCAAACCTGGTGCTTGTATTCTGTTAACTTAATTAAACAATTAGGTGGTTTGATCAAACTTTTCAGATTGTCGCGGCTCGGAGATCCGTAGGGCTTGATATTGCAGCGCATGAACCCCAGTGAGTCGTGACACCATTTACTTTGGCAGAGAAGTCAGTGACTAGGGGTATAGATTTAAAGTGATTGGTAAAAAGATTAAAGGGGAGATGAGGGAACATTTTTTCATCCAGAGGGTTATGGGGGTCTGGATCTCACTGCCTGAAAGAGTGGTAGAGGCAGGAACCCTCAACTCGTTCAAAAGCTTTCCAGATGTGCACCTCAAGTGCGTAACCTGCAGGGCTACGGACCAAATGCTGGAAAGTGGGATTAGGCTCATCGGCTCCTTTCTTGGCCAGCACAGACATGATGGGCCAAGTGGCCTTTTCTGTGCTGTCAACTTTTTATGATTCTAAAGGCCAACATGCCATTTGCCTTCCTGATTGCTTTCTGCACCAGCATGATAACTTTGTGTTCCTTGTAGAAGCAAACCCAACTCACTGAACATCAACAAGTTTCTTACCTTTTCAAAAAATATTCTGATTTTCTATTCTAACAAAGTGAATAATTTCACACTTCCCTATATGAGATGCCATCTGCCATCTTGTTGTTCACCTAAACTGTCTGTATCTCTTTACAGCCTCTGTGTCCTCCAGCAGCTTAACTTTCCACCTAGCTTAGTATCATCAGAAAACTTAGACACATTACTCTGTCTCTTCATCTCTGTCATTAATATAGATTGTAAGTAACTGAGGGCCCAGCACTGATCCTTGCAGCACTCCACTATTCATTGCCTGCCAACTTTGAAAAATCCCCATTGAAGCCCACTCTGTTTTTATCTGTGAACCAATCCTTTATCCCTGTTATTACCTCTGACTCCAAGAGCTCTTATATTATTTATTAGCCTTTTGTGTGGCACCTTATCAAATGCCTTTTGGAATTCAAGGGATACTACATTTACTGGTTTGCCTCTATTTACCCTACTAGTTATATCCTCAAAAAACTCTAACAAATTTGTTAAACAGGATTTCCCTTTAGTAAATCCATGTTGACCAGTTCTAATCATACTATGCTTTTCTAAGTGCCTTGTTAAGACTTCCTTAATAATAGGTTCCTGCATTTTGCCAACAACTGGTCTTGGGATAACTGGCCTGTAGTTGACTGTATTCTCTCTTCTTCCTTCCTTGAAAAGCGGTTTAACATTTGCCAACTCATTCTCCTCCCTCCCAGAAACATGATAGGGTCCCCCTTGTCCTCACTTATCACCCCAACAGCCTCCGCATTCAAAGGATCATCCTCCGCCATTTCCGCCAACTCCAGCATGATGCCACCACCAAACACATCTTCCCTTCACCCCACTATCGGCATTCCGTAGGGATCGCTCCCTCCGGGATACCCTGGTCCACTCCTCCATCACCCCCTACTCCTCAACCCCCTCCTATGGCACCACCCCATGCCCACGCAAAAGATGCAACACCTGCCCCTTCACTTCCTCTCTCCTCACCGTCCAAGGACCCAAACACTCCTTTCAAATGAAGCAGCATTTCACTTGCATTTCCCCCAACTTAGTCTACTGTATTCGTTGCTCCCAATGTGGTCTCCTCTACACTGGAGAGACCAAACGTAAACTGGGCGACCGCTTTGCAGAACACCTGCAGTCTGTCTGCAAGAATGACCCAAGCCTCCCTGTCGCTTGCCATTTTAACACTCCACCCTGCTCTCTTGCCCACATGTCTGTCCTTGGCTTGCTGCATTGTTCCAGTGAAGCCCAACGCAAACTGGAGGAACAACACCTCATCTTCCGACTAGGCACTTTACAGCCTTCCGGACTGAATATTGAATTCAACAACTTTTGGTCGTGAGCTCCCTCCCCCATCCCCACCCCCTTTCTGTTTCCCCCTTCCTTTTCTTTTTTTTCCAATAAATTATATAGATTTTCCTTTTCCCACCTATTTCCATTATTTTTTTTTTACATCTTTTATGCTCTCCCCACCCCCACTAGAGCTATACCTTGAGTGCCCTACCATCCATTCTTAATTAGCACATTCGTTTAGATAATATCACCAACTTTAACTTTAACACCTATGTGTTCATTTGTACTATTGTTGTTGACATCTTTTGATGATCTGCTTCTATCACTGCTTGTTTGTCCCTACAATCACACCCCCACTTCACCTCTCTCTCTCTCTCTCTCTCCGCCCCCCACACACCAACTTCCAATTGAGTGGGACTGTTCCTGAATCTAAGGAATTTTGGAAAATCATAGCTAGCACATCACTATCTCCGCAGCTATCTCTTTTGGAACCCTAGGGTGTAAGTCATCAAGTTTTGGGGATTTGTCGGTTTTTAGTCCCTTAAGTTTCTCCAATACTTTATCTCTGCTGATATTAATTTCCCTAATGTCCTCACTCTTCTTAGCCCCTAGGTTATCGTCTATTTTTGAAATGGAACTTATGTCCTCTATTGTGAAGATAGGCACAAGATATTTGTACAATGCCTCTACCATTTCCTCATTTCCCATCATAATTCTTCTTGCCTCTGCTTCTAAGGGACAAGAGGTTACTTTAATTACTCTTGTCCTTTTTATACACTTTGAAAAGCTCTCCCAATCTCTTTTTATCTTCCTGGCACGTTTACTCTCATTCTATTTTTTTCCCTTTTGACCAACTGTTTAGTGGCCTTTTGCTGGTTTCTAAAATACTCCCAATCCTCAAAGTTGCTACGATTTTTCACGGATGAGTCCTTCTTGCTGAGTTTTGTTTTTCATGGAATGTATTTTTGTTGAACATTTGTTCATTTACCTGCTTACCTTGTAGACTATTTACCCAATTAACGTTAGACAGTTCTCCCCTCACACCTCTGTAATTTTTTTTATTCATTCATGGGATCTAGTCATTGCTGGCTGGGCCAACATTTATTGCCTATCCCTAGCTGCCCTTGAGAAGGTGGTGGTGAGCTGCTTTCTTGAAGCGCTGCAGTCCGTGTTGTTTAGGTACACCCACAGTACTGTTAGGGAGGGAGTTCCAGGATTTTGACCCAGCAACAGTGAAGGAACAGCGATATATTTCCAAGTCAGAATGGTGAGTGACTTGGAGGGGACATTCCACGTGTGGTGTTCCTATGTATCTGCTATCCTTGTCCTTCTTGATGATAGCAGTCTTAGGTTTGGAAGGTGTTGTCTAAGGAGTCTTCATGAGCTCCTGCACTGCTATTTGTAAATGATACACACTGCTGGCACTACGAGTTGGTGGTGGAGGGAGTGATTGTTTGTGGATGGGGTGTCAGTCAAGTTGTCAAGTTTCTTGAGCAGTGTTGGAGTTGCACACATCTAGGAAAATGCAGTGTATTCCATCAGACTCCTGACTTGTGCTTTGTAGATGGTGGACAGGCTGTGGGGAGTCAGGAGGCGACTTACTCACCGCAGGATTCCCAGCTTCTGACCTGCTTTTGTAGCCACAGTATTCATATGGATAGTTCCAGTTCAGTTTCTAGTCAATGGTAACCCACAGGATGCTGATAGCGGGGGATTCAGCGATGGTAATGCCATTGAATGTCAAGATCGGCATCTGTGATGCTGGGGACTGGATTTCATTTAGACTCCACTGTGACTCTGGTCTAGTATAGGGTGCAGTCCATGATAAGTCCTAGTCAGGGACTGGTCCACAGTGAAACTGCTTATAGCTTAGTGACCAGACAAAACCCAGGCTCACTGTGGACCAGAAGAGGCCAATGTGAATCATCCACTCAGCATTTCTGGCTGAAGACTGTAGCAAATGCTTCTGTCTTATCTTTTGCACTAATGTGCTGGTCTCCTCCATCATTGAGGATGAGGATATTTGTAGAGCCCCCTCCTCCAGTGAGTTGTTTCATTGTCCACCACCATTCACGACTGGATATGGCAGGATTACAGAGCTTGGAACACATCCGTTGGTTGTGGAATTGCCTACATTTGTCTATCACTTGCTGCTTCTGCTGTTTGACACGCAAGTAATCCTGTATTATAGCTTCACTAGATTCACTAGACACCTCATTTTTAGTATTCCTGGTGCTGCTCCTGCCACGCCCTCCTGCACTCTTCATTGAACCAGGGATGATCCCCTGGCTTGACAGTAATGGTAGAGTGGGAGATATGCCAGACCATGAGGTGACAGATCATGACTGAGTACAATTCTGCTGCTGCTGGTAGACCACTGCGCCTCATGTTTGCCCAGCCGTGCATTGCTAGATCTGTTTGAAATCTATCTCATTTAGCCACAGTAGTAAGTGCCACACAACATGATGGAGGGTATTCTCAATAAAGAGATGGGACTTTGTCTTCAAAAGGACTGTGAGGCGGTCACTCCTACTGATACTATTATGGACAGATGCAACTGCAGCAGGCAGGTTGCTGAGGATGAGGGTAGGTGAGCTTTGCTTTGTTTAAGTATACCCCAATCATATAGGTTTTACACATGCTGAAATAGATTAAAATCATGACCCAAATTGATTTCATTTAGACTCCACTGTGACTCTGGTCTAGTATAGAGTCCGGTCCACGATAAGTCCTAGTCCAGTCTAGGGACTGGTCCACAGTGAAACCGCTTATAGCTTAGTGACTGGACAAGACGCAGACTCGCTGTGGACCAGTCTCTGTACTACACCCAGACTTACTGTGTACTAGATCTCTGTACTACACCTGGACTCACTATGGGCTGGTCTCTATAATAGAGCAGATGCATTGTGGACTCTAAATGAAATTAATATGCGACATAATATTAATCTAATTCAGTAAATGTAAAACGGGGGGATCTGGAGGACACCTGGGTTTACACCCCAGCTTCATAGCACCTCAGATCATTCCCAATGTTTCCCCATGGAGGGGGCAGCAATAGATGAAAATTGCCCCCATTATCCTCTCTCTCTGCAGGTCTGTCCCCAGCTGTCTGAGATGAACATTGAAAACAGCCACCTCAGATGTTAATCAGCTGCTTCAGTCCCTTTCTCCCAGTGATTTTCCACCTTATTGTCTTCCATTTTGGAGCCATTTTCAATTCTCTTCTCTCTTTCCACAACCTGGCTCAGATGGCATTACATATGTTTCACCAATTTGTCACTTCAGTCACATGTTCTTTTATGAAAGTTTCCTTCAGCCATTAACCCCATTATGATAGTAATTTGCTCACCTCACTCTTTGCTATGTGTTCCCCTTCTTCTCTCCAATCCTATTCAGAGATTTGATTATTTTTGAGTTTCAATTGCTGATGAACAGTCAGTACTGGGTCCATTAACTTGCCCTGTTTCAGATGTTAACGTCATTTTCCGTTTATTTCAGATTCTGTGCAATTTTCTTTTCTGTTCGCTGCTGGCAGATTTTCATAAGTTGTCTGTACTGAAATTTCAATTGACTAAACCCAACAGACAAGAAATAAAAGTTTAGTTTTATCTCCACCTGCTTCTGTGTCTCATGCCCTGTAGGAGACCAGTTGCTAAGATGTTTTGATGGATTTTCACCCTGAACCTAGGGGGAAAATAACAGAGGCGTCAGAAATCTCCGATGTCAGAACAGTGGTGAAGGCAGGATTGTTTTGGGGCTGCCTGGAAGAGAGGTGTTCCTTGGACATAAGCTTGCCGTTGTCTCATGTGATTTCTGGTTCAAATCAAATGGCACTTCACTGTGTATGGAAGCATGTGATGTTGGCCAAAGGCTTGACCTTTGTGTCAAACAGCCTTGAGCTTGGGTAACAGACAAGGAAGCAGTAAGCCCTGTGGTCAAGGGCTTAGATAATCATTAGCAATCAGTACCCTCGCCTGGGGCTTTGATAAGGACTAGAAAGCATGAGGTCATGTGACCGACGATTAGGTAAGGATAAACAAGCAGCATCTTAGGTCTGGTTAAGGGATCTTGTGGCACAGTGGGTAATGTCCCTGCCTCTGAGCCAGAAGCTCCAGGTTCAAGTCTCATCCCAGGACTGGAAGGTCAAGGAAGGTGCTATTATAACATGGCCAAACAAGTTGAGTATAAATCTGTAATTCTTACCAACACATGCTAATGGCAGGCTGCAAGAGGAGCAGGAGAGATTCCTCATCAGCCATGTGGTGGAAAACACATTGGATCCTCTACCACCAGTATCCACAGCTCCAGACTGCAACATGCATGTAGAAGTGTATGCAGCCACAACAACTTGGACTCTGAGTGAACTGTAACACACCACCACCATCTTACAAGTGAGGGCTTAGCTAAGAACTTAAGCTTCTTCAGTTCTCTGCCCAAAGGCAGCTCCTTGATGATTATTTGCTGAACCACAGCAAAGTGCCGTGATTTTCACGAGGGGTATGGCAAGGAGGCAGGCCCCAAATCTACCTCAGCCTGAACGGGGATCAAACCTCATGCTGTTGGCAATATTCCAATCCACACACTAGCCATCTAGCCAAGTGAGCTAACCGACCCCCAGATAAGAAATAGGAGAGGTTAAACTTTATGGTTCATGACTTAGGGGAACAGGAGGAATGATTAAGTCTGACAAATGAGGCTTGGATAATGGGGCAAGGTTCAGTTGTTTGCTTGAGAGAATTGTGTAATGAGTTCTTCACAATGTTACAGAATAATGTACCACTTGCTCAAGCCCCTCACATGATGGTTACAACAATCTGATACGTGATTGTGTTATTGAGAGATACCTTCACCAGTAACGAACAAAACATGTTTTGGTTGGTGAAATGTAATGATATCACATTAACAGGCTCACCCTCACCTTTATCAAGTATTCCCAATTACATTACCCTGGCAGCATTTTCATCTTTAATTCATCCACCATCTCTCTAAGTGCTCCACTACCTAACTTTAATAATAGGAACATTGAAACAGGAGGAGGCCATTCAGCCCCTTGAATCTGTTCCACCTATGCAATTAAACCATGACCGATCTGTATCTTAACTCCATCAATCAGCCTTGGATGTTTATTCCTTATTACCCTTATCTAACAAGCCATCCAGCTCAGTTTACAACTTGCAAATAATGCCCAGTCTCAATGGTTTTTTAGGGAGCCTCTTCCCTTGGTGGAAGGAAGTGCCTGCCGACATCAACTCTGAACAGCTTCCCCTTCTTCTGGACTACCCCATCCAAGGAAATAGTTTCTCTCTATCTACCCTGTTAAATCCTTGAAACATATTAATCACCCAGAAACATAAAATGGTTATGGCACAGAAGGAGGCCATTTGGCCCATCGTATTCATACTGCCTCTCTGCAAGAACAACTCAGTGAGTCCTCTGCCTTCTCCAAATAGCTGTTCAAACTTTTTTCTCTTCAGCTAGCTATCCAATTCTCTTTTGAAAGCCATGATATCACAGTAGCACAGTGTCTTTACAGTGCAGAAGGAGGTCATTTGGCCCATCAAGTCTGGACTGGCTCTCTGAAAAAGCATTCCACCTGGTCCCATTCCCCTGCCTTATCCCTGTAACCTTGCACATTCTCTCTTTTCAGGTAGCAATCCAATTCCCTTTTCAATACCTTGATCAAACCTGCCTCCACCACTCTTTCAGGAAGTTTCTTTCAGACTCCAATCACCCTCTGGGTGAAAAAATATTTCCTCACATCACATTTACTCCTTTTGCCAATTATTTTGAATCTGTGCTCTCTAGTTCTTGATGTTCGCTTGAGTGGGAACAGTTTCTCACTAATTACCCAGTCCATACCCCTCAGGATCTTGAATACCTCTATCAAGTCTCCTCTCAGCCTTCTTTTCTCCCAGGAAAACAGTCACAACCTCTCCAATCTATCCTCATAGCCACAGTTCTTCATCCCGGAAATCATTCCTGTGAATCTCCTCTGTACTCTCTCCAATGCCTTCACATCCTTCCTCAAGTATGGCACCCGGAACTGGGCACAGTACTCCAGATGAGGCCTAACTAGTGTCTTACACAAGTTAACATGACTTCCTTACTCTTGTACTCAATGGTCCTATTAATAAAGCCTAAAGGTGCTATATTAAGTGCTCTCTCAACATGTCCTGCCATCTTTCATGACCTATGTACATATACACTGAGTTCCCTCTTCCTGCATCTCGTTTAGAGGCTCTCCCTTTATTTTATGCCGCCTCACCACATCTTTCCTGCCAAAACAAATCACCTCACACTTCTTTGCATTGAATTTCATCTGCCACTTGCCTATCCAATCCAACAACATGTCTATGTCCTTTTGAAGTTCAAGACTATCCCCATCACAGTTGACAACATTTCCAATCTTCGTATCATCTGCAAATTTGGAAACCATGCCCTGTCCACTAGTCTAGGTCATAAATATATATCAGGAAGAGCAAGGATCCCAACACTGACCCCTGAGGAACTCCACTACAAACCTTCCTCCAATCTGAAAAACAACCATTTATCACTGCTTTCTGTTTCCTGTCACACAGCCAATTTCTTATCCAGAGCTTGCTTTCCCTTTTATTTATTGACCTAGAATTTTTCTCACAAGTCTGTTGTGTGGCATTGTATCAAATGTCTTTTGAAAATCATGATACACCACATCAACAGCATTTCCTTTATCAACGTTCTCTGTTCACTGCCAGCCTCTTTGCATGCTCTTCCTTGCTTTTCTAATTAGTTTCTTCACTTCCCCTCTGGTTGTTCTATTTTCAGATTCTCCAGATGCTCCATGATTGAATCTGCCTCCACCACATTCTCAGGCCATGCATTCCAGATCCTAACCGCTCACTGAATAAAAAAGATTTTCCTCATGTCACCTTTGGTTCTTTTGCCAATCACCTTCAGTCACCTTTGGTTCTCGATCCTTCCACCAGTGGGAACAGATTTTCCTTATCTTCTCTGCCACGCCTCATGATTTTGAACACCTCTATCAAATCCCCTCTCAACCTTCTCTTCTCTAAGGAGTGCAGCCCCAGCCTCTCCAATCTATCTATATAGCTGAAATTCTTTTCTGCACCTTCTCTGTCTTCAGATCTTTCCTAAAGTGTGGTGCTTAGGACTGGACACAATACTGCAGTTGAGGCCAAACCAGTGCTGGTGGTGGTGAGCTGCCTTCTTGCACCACTGCAGTCCATGTGGTGCAGGTAGACCCACAGTGCTGTTAGGGAGGGAGTTCCTGGATTTTGACTCGTGACAATGAAGGAACGACGAAATATTTCCAGATCAGAACATTGAGTCTATGCAAACTGTCCTCAAAATTCATCCCTCTAAATTCTAGGATAATGTTTGCACGCTCTTGGACACAGCATTGAGTCATAGAGTCAATACAGCACAGAAGGAAGCCATTCGGCCCATCAAGCCAATTCTGCTCTGTACCGCAATCCAGTCAGTTCCACTCACCCACTCTTATGTCCGTAGCCCTGCACATTTATTTCGCTCAAGCATTCATTCAATTCCTTTTCAAATCATTGATCATCTCTGCTCCCTCCACCCTCATAGACGGCGAGTTCCAGGTCATTACCAATCGCTGCCTAAAAATATTCTTCCCTACATTCCACCCCATATCTCTTGCCCAAGACCCTAAATCCATATCCCCTGCATCTGCAAAATCAACAAAAAAGGAAACAGCATTTCTTTGTCTATCTTATCTAAACCTGGAAAATCTTGTACCTCCATTTCCTTTGCTCCAAGGAGGACAACCCCAGCTTCTCCAACCTAACCTTGTAACTAAAATCCCTCATTCCAGAGCAGTCTGGTTAAGCTGCTGTGCACCTTCTCGAGGGCCCTGAAATCCTTCCTGCAGTGTGGTGACCAGAACTGAACACAATACTCTAGTTGGGGCCTGACCAGGGCTCTATAAAGATTTAGTATAACTCCCCTGCTTTTGTACTCACTGCCACTATTTATGAAGTCGAAGATCCCATATGCTTTACTGGCTACTTTCTCAGTGTGAACTGCCACTTTGAAAGATCTGTGCACACGAACACCCAGGTCCCTCTGTCCCTGCACAGTCTTTTAGAATTGTGCCATAGAATCGCACGGGAATGGGTGGGTCAGAATGACGACAGTAGGAACAGGCAGTGGCTGGTGAGAAGGTGGCGAGGCGGCAAATCCACATGACTGCGAAGTGGAGCCCATTAAGATGGTTAAGAAAGCAGCTTGTATGCTGCTGAGCACAAGTAAAGGCACTTTAGGATTAAGCAAAGTGGTGCGCAGGGATCACCAGCCATCAGATCACCAACCAGTGAAAGATGGTATTGTTGTGGTGAGGTGTCAGTCCAGGGTCGAGGGTCAGAAGGGGTTTCGAACATTATAGAGGGTGAGATTAGATCGGAAAGGGGGAGGACCTGATAGTACAGACTGAGGGGCATTAATCAGAGGCGGAGGGCCTGACGGTACAGACTGAGGGGCATTAATCAGAGGGGGAGGGCCTGAAGGTACAGACTGGGGGGCATTAATCAGAAGGGGAGGGCCTGACGGTACAGACTGAGGTGCATTAATCAGAGGGGGAGGGCCTGACGGTACAGACTGAGCGGCATTAATCAGAGGGTGAGGAACTGATTGTATAGACTGAGGGGCATTAATCAGAGGGGGAGGGCCTGACGGTACAGACTGAAGAGCATTAATCAGAGGCCAACAGTCTGAATGCCATGCATTGGAACTTTATATCCAGGGGCAGCAGCCAGTGAAGGAGCTAAAATCAGGCCCATGGTGATTACAAACCCAATATTGTTAGCAATACCACCACGTCACTGCAAAGAGTTAACAGATGAGAAGTGCAGTAGAAAGAGGAGGATCCTGCTGTTCATAAAGCTGTGGCCACTGAACTCAGCTGACAAACAGTGCAAGGTAGCTGCGCATTTAGTCAAGTTGCAGTTAGTCTGCTCGCAATGAATATGTTGAAGATATGCCTCTTGGACCCCACCTCAATGTTCCTGCTGATCACCCTGCTATTCCTTGTGATTTTCTACATCAAAGGGTCCAACAAAAGATCTTCATTCAAAGTTCCTCCTTCTCCAACTCCTCTTCCATTGATTGGGAACCTGCACCAGCTGGGCATGGGGAATCTTCACAGATCATTGATGAGGGTAAGAGCTGAAAGATTGTCACTCGCTGAAGATTGGTACGAGAGTCTGAGTAAAATAATGAAAATACATGAACTATAACATTCACTGAGTAACACAGGATAAATATATATAAGCCATTGGTAGGGGTATCAGGTTACTAATCAGAATATTCATTGTTAAAATATAACTTTAGTATAAGTAACTGGCATCTAACCTTGTGGTTTAATTACACTTGACATCATTAGATACCCTTCTTTGTGGGTTAGTGAAGTGAGAAAACTTAGGAGTTCTTTTTATTCATTCATGGGATGTGGGCATCGTTGGCTGGCCCAGCATTTATTGCTCATCCCTAATTGCCCTTGAGGAGAAGGTGGTGAGCTGCCTTCTTCAACCTCTGTGCAGTCTGTCTGCTCCATTAAAAAATCTGGAATTAAAAGTCTGATGAGGACCAGAAAATCATTGCCCATTGTTGTAAAAACCTGTCTGGCTCACTAAAGTCCTTTAGAGAAATTTTGACCCAGCGACAGTGAAGGTGATATATTTCCAAGTCAGGATGGTGAGCGTGTCAGAGGGGAACGTCCAGGTGGTGATGTTCCCATGTGTCTGCTGCCCTTGTCCTTCTAGATGGCAGTGGACATGGGTTTGGAAGGTGCTGTTGAAGGAGCCTTGGTGAATTCCTGCGGTGTAAAACTGCTGCTACAGTGTGTCGGTGGTGGAGGGAGTGAATGTTTGCGGATGGGGTGCCAATTAAGTAGACTGCTTTGTCCTGAATGGTATCAAGATTCTTGAGTGTTGTTGGAGGTGCACTCATCTTGACAAGTGGAGAGTATTCTATCACACTCCTGACTTGTGCCTTGAAGATGATGGACAGGCTTTGGGGAGTCCGGAGGTGAGTTACTTGCCGCAGGATTCCTAGCCTCTGACCTGCTCTTGTAGCCACATATGGCTAGTCCAGTTCAGTTTCTGATCAATGGTAAACCCCAGGATTTGATAGTGGGGGATTCAGTGATGGTAATGCCATTGAATGTCAAGGGTTGATGGTTAGATTCTCTCAGGTTGGTGATGGTCATTACCTGACGCTTGTGTGGCGCGAATGTTATTTGCCACTTGTCAGCCCAAGCCTGGATATTGTCCAGGTCTTGCTGCAGTTGGACATGGACTGCTTCAGTATCTGAGGAGTCATGAATGGTGCTGAGCATTGTACAATCATCAGCGAACGTCCCCACTTCTGACATTATGATGGAAGGAAGGTCATTGATGAAGCAGCTGAAGATGTTTGGGCCTAGGACACAACCCTGAGGAACTCCTGCAGTAATGTCCTGGAACTGAGATGATTGACCTCCAACAACCACAACCATTTTCCTTTGTGCCAGGTATGATTCCAAACTGCAGAGTTTTCCCCCTGATTCCCACTGACTCCAGTTTTGCTAGGGCTCCTTGATGGCACAATCAGTCAAATGCTGCCTTGATTTCAAGGTCTGTCACACTCACCTCATATCTGGAGTTTAGCCCTTTTGTCCATGTCTGAATCAAGGCTGTGATGAGGTCAGGACCTGAGTAACCCTGTCGGAACCCAAACTGAGCATGAATGAGCAGGTTATTGCTAAGCAAGTGCTGCTTGATAGCACTGTTGGTGACCCCTTTCATTACTTTACTGATGATCGAGAGTAGACTGATGGGGCGGTAATTGGCCAGTTTGGATTTGTCCTGCTCCTGTGTACAGGACATACCTGGGCAAGTGTCCACATAGCCGGGTAGATGCAGTGTTGTAACTGTACTGGAACAGCTTGGCTAGGGGCGCGGCAAGCTCTGGAGCACACGTCTTCAGTACTATTGCCGGAATATTGTCAGGGCCCATAGCATTTTCAGTATCCAATGCCTTCATCCATTTCTTGATATCACGTGGAGTGAATCAAATTGGCTGAAGCCTGGCGTCTCTGATCCTGGGGACCTCCGGAGGAGTACGAGATGAATCATCCACTTGGCACTCCTGGCTGAAGATTGTTACAAATGCTTCAGCCTTATCTTTTGCACTGATGTGCTGGTCTCCCCCATCATTGAGGATGGGGATATTTGTGGAGCCTCCTCCTCCAGTGAGTTGTTTAATTGTCCACCACTATTCACGACTGGATGTGGCAGGACTGCAGGACTTAGATCTGACCCGTTGGTTATGGAATCATTTAGCTTTTGTCTATCACTTGCTGCTTATGCTGTTTGACACC
The DNA here is from genome assembly GCF_017639515.1 of Carcharodon carcharias. Lineage (NCBI taxonomy): Eukaryota > Metazoa > Chordata > Chondrichthyes > Lamniformes > Lamnidae > Carcharodon > Carcharodon carcharias. The sequence continues at coordinate 113,016,040 of NC_054485.1, forward strand.
CAAGTAGACCTTTGCTGTAGCTTCACCAGGTTGACACCTCATTTTTAGGTATGCCTGGTGCTGCTCCCGGCATGCCCCTCTGCACTCTTCATTGAACCAGGGTTGATCCATGGCTTGATGGCAATGGTAGAGTGGGGGATATGCCAGGCCATGAGGTTACAGATTGTGTTCAAGTACAATTCTGCTGCTGATGATGGCCCACAGCGCCTCATGTTTGCCCAGTCTTGAGTTGCTAGATCTGTTCAAAATCTATCCCATTTAGCATGGCGATAGTGCCACACATGATGGAGGGTGCCCTCAATGTGTTGGCGGGACCTTGTCTCCACAGCGGCTGTGCATTGGTCACTCTTACCAATACTGTCATGGACAGATGCATCTGCAGCAGGCAGGTTGATGAGGATGAGGTCAAGTTTGTTTTTCTCTCTTGTTGGCTCCCTCACTACCTGCCGCAGACCCAGTCTAGCAGCTATGTGCTATAGGACTCTGCCAGCCCGGTCAGTAGTGATGCTGGTGATGGACATTGAAGTACCCCACTCAGAGTACATTCTGCGCCCTTGCCACCCTCAATTCTTCATCCAAGTGGTGTTCAACATGGAGGAGCAGTGCTTCATCAGCTGAGGGAGGGCAGTACATGGTAATCAGCAGGAGGTTTCCTTGCCCATGTTTGGCCTGATGCCGTGAGACTTCATGGGGTCCGGAGTCGATGTTGAGGACTCCCAGGACAGCTCCAACCCGTCTGCTGGGTCTGTCCTGTTCGTGGGACAGGACTTACTCATGTATGGTGATGGTGGCATCTTAGACATGATTTGTAAGTATGACTATGTCAGGCTTTTCCTTGACCAGTCTGTGGGACAGCTCTCCCAATTTTGGCAGTCGCTCCCAGATGTTAGTAATGAGGACTTTGCAGGGTCGACAGAGCTGAGTCTGCCGTTGTCGTTTCCAGTGCTTAGGTCGACGCCAGATGGTTCATCTGGTTTCAGTCCTTATTGACTTGATTTGAGTGGTTTGATACAACTGAGTAGCTCGCCAGGCCATTTCAGGGGGCATTTTAAGATTCAGCCACATTGCTGTGGGTCTGGAGTCACATGTAGACCAGACCAGGTAAGGATAGGAGATTTCCTTCCCTAAAATATATTATCCCCCCTCCTATTTACCACTGTAACTCCTGCAAGATGCAAACATGCTTCTTGGAGCACCTTTGATATTCAAACAAACTCTCAGTTTATCTAAAAATGCAAATGTTAAACAGAATCCATTTTATTGTTCCTCAACCTCTATCCTTTCAGTTCTGAAGAAGAGTCATGCGGACTAAAAACATTAACTCTCTCTCTCTCCACAGATGCTGTCAGACCTGATGAGTTTTTCCAGCAAATTTTGTTTTTGTACCTCTTTCCTTTTCATGTTTTAAACCTCCCCAGACAAACTGTCTCCTAATGATCTCTGCCCAGTTTAATTCAATCATACAGGCACACACACACACGCATGCACACAAACACACACACACCACCCCCCCGCACACACACGCAGCCTTTTCCACAGAATATCACAATATTCCCCAAAAATATATTTTTTAAAAACATCCATTTGTCACTCAATCTTTCCTCATAGCTGCAATTTTTAAGTCCTGGTAACATTCTTGTAAACCTCCTCTGCAGAGCAACTAATCTATAATGTGGTGACCAGAACTATATAAAGAATTCTACCTGTGGCCTAACTCGCATTTTGTATAGTTCCAACATTATATCCCTGCTTTTGTATTCAATACCTCATCCAATAAAGGAAAGCATTCCATAAGTTTTCTTTACTATCTTATCCACACTGTGGCCCTTCATAGCCTCTATGCCAACCCATGCCAATCCTATAGCCCTTTATAGCCCCTGTGCCAACCCATACACGCCCTTTATAGCTCCCATGCAAATTCATGCCAATCCATGCAGCACAAATCCTAAAATGACAACCCTCAAGCTTATGTCAATGGACAGATTGAAATGGCAGGCACGGTTTTTTGTCAACTCCACTTTGCTTTTCCAGTTTAAGATTTTACTAGCTCCCGAAAATCTGTCCGTAGAACCACAGTCCTCTATTTCATTGGTGCTGATATTGATCATCACCTCTAGACGTTAAGCAGTCCCCTCCAGAATGTTCTGTAGCCACTCAGGAACATCCCTGGCCCTGGCAACAGGGAGGCAACTTACCATCCTGGATTCACATCTGTGGCCACTGAAACAGCTCTCTGTTCCCCTCACTATAGAATCTTCTATCACTATTGCTTTCCCAATCTTCCTCTTGCCGCCCTCTACAGCTGAACCAGCCAGGGTGCTGTGGTTTTGCTTCTGGCCAGGTGAACTATTACTCTCACCAGTATTTAGAACTGAATGTCGGTTAGACAGTGAGATTCTCTCTATCTGCCTGGTCTTCTCCTTGACTTCCTGGCAGCCAACCATTCCCAACCTACCTGCACACTCTTAAGCTGTGAGACGACCACCTCTGTAAATTTGCCATCCACAAAGTTCTCAGCCTCATGGGTGTGCTGCAGTGATGCCAGCTGCTGCTCAAGTTACAAAACACAAAGTTCAAGCTGCGATAACACTTCCTGCATAGATGGTTATACAGGACACACGATGCATCCTGCAGCTCCACATGGAGCAAGATGTTAAGGAGAGGCAGTGACAAAGTGGTATTGTCACTGGACTAGTTTTCTAGAGACCAAGGGTAATGCTCTGGGGACCTGGATTCCAATCCCACCATGTCAGATGGTGAAATTTGAATTCAATAAAAATCTGGACCATGAAACCATTGTCGATTGTTGTAAAAACCCATCTGGTTCACTCAGTCCTTTAGGGAAGGAAATCTGCCGTCGTTACCTGGTCTGGCCTACATGTGACTCTAGGCCCACAGCAATGTGGTTGACTCTTAAAAATGCCCTCCCAACAAAGGCAATTAGGGATGGTGAATAAATGTTGGCCTAGCCAGCGACACCCACATCCCATAAACAAATAAAAAAAACTGCCCATGCGATAGGACTAAGGGGGCCTGCCATAGCTCAGATTGATTAAACGAACTAGCCGTACCAGAAATGAGCTTGAGGTTTTCAACTGGAATTGATTATTTTAGTTTTAATTTTCTTATATTAGTTAATTAGTTTATCTACTTATCCAGTTTAAGTCATTAATTTGAAAAGCAATAACAAGTTATGGACATGAATTTTAATCACCCCTGCCGGTGGGTTTGTAGCTTGAGGGTGAGAGTAAAATTCCTCGGATGGGGTTCCCACCCACCCCGACCTCTCTCAGTTTTATGCTGGGGTGGGTGAAGCCACGGGCAGCCCATCTGCCCTTGCTACAACTGAGGCCCTTAAGTGGCCAATTATTTTCCATGAGGGATGTCCAAAAATAATCGGGTTCAGGCTTCGCACGGGAGGTGTGGAGGGGTGTCGCCAACAACAGCTTCACTTTAATTTCAGGTGCCTTTCTGTTAAGGTCCGATAACTGCAAGACCACCTTCACCCCCGCATCTCCTGTGACACCACAATCTCCCACTGTCTATCCCTGAAGGCTTCACCTACCCTCTGAGACCCCCAAAACTTACCTCATCAGCAATCCCGGTCCTGTCCAATGCAGCTTCTGGCGCTGCTGTGGGACTAGAGGTCTGCTGGCCAATTAGAATGACCGACAGCTCTCTAAGGCAGGACTTCCTCCCGCACGACGGCCAGAATTCCTGCCTGCAGCCAATTAACACTCGTTGGAGACAAAATTGCTGCGGGCCAGACAGTGTTCACGGGGATATTGCTCCACACCAGCTCTTCAGATTGCAGGAAGGGAAACCCCACCATCCAAAAAATCCTGACCATGGTTTCTCAGCTTTGAGTTTAATCCAGTTCCATAGCTTAGAAAGCAAAGTAATACTCCAATACTCCAATACCTACTGTTCTGGGATGTCACTCCTTCTATTGTCATTTTTAATTCTCTGAATACATACTGTCATTACTTCAGTCCTCTCTCTCCCTCTCACTCAGTCTCTCTCACTGCTTTATACTCTTTGGTTCACCACTTCTGCTGCCACTGCTCAAACGTATTAAATGTACAAAGAATATTAAAAATATATTTGATTTTTCCCCTTCGTTTAGCTTGCAGAAAAATATGGCAACTTGTATAATATTCGTTTTGGATATCAGAAATTAACAATCCTGACTGGTTATGGGGCAACAAAGGATGCATTGATTGACCAGGCCAATACATTCATTGAAAGATTTGTTACACCAATCAATGAAGCAGGCAGTGAAAAACTCGGTAGGTCCTTGGTATTTTTGGCTGACAGTTCTATTTGCATTTTATAGTGACATCCCCCAACCTGCCATCATTATGCTTCTAGCTTTTTCCCATTTTCCCATCCCTGGGTCTGCACAGTCCTCCTAACTTCCTTTCTGACGCAGCCAATTGATGTACATACAAAACGATGCATCCTCTAACCTAGGGGACAGAATAATGTCAGAGAAACACATTCAGCACTGATTTGTGAATATGCCACAACGATCGTATTTCATGGCCTTTGCTGTGATTTCAGGATTTCCCAACAGTAACATATCACCACTGAGCCAGAAGCTTGTTGCAGGACAGTCTTCTATATTTTCTTTTATTTCTGATAACTTAGACAAGCTTCATACACTGGAATTACTTTCCTTAAAACACAGATGATATTCCTTCATGTCCTTGTGTGATATCTCATAACATGTTTAAATTACCTTCCTGTTACATCCGAGATGGGAGGAGTACGTGTTTCATCCAGCTTCACTGCTCCGCAGGCCATACAATTAATTTAAAACTTTAATTTTCTCACTAAAATAGCCAATCGTCTATTTTCCTTACTGATGCCCAGAATAAAAGAGTCTTCAATCAGGCTTCTTTCAATAAACTCAGAACGATTGTTTATTATAAAACTAAACTTCTCTTTAACAAGTTGCAAGTACTGGTTAACACACAATTGTAATCGGGAAGTGGAATTATCTATCCCTTCCTAAAGAATTCCTGCAGCACACACACACACAGACACACACACACACACAGACACACACACACACACACACAGACACACACACAGACACACACAGACACACACACACACACACACACACAGACACACACACACACACACACAGACACAAACACTCACACACACACACACACACACACACACACAGACACACACACACACACACACATACACACACACACACACACACACACAGACACACACACAGACACAGACAAACACACAGACAAACAAAGGACAATCACATAAAAACTCTCTGCAGAGATGGGCTTTGGAGGGTGGGCATTATAAAATAAAGGATAAAGCTTACAGGGTCTCGACGCTGTCAACTCAGAGTTCCCATGTGTGAAGATTGGTCGCTGGTCCTGATGGACGTCTGGAAGTTCTTACCAACTGGACTCGGCTTTGCAGGTCTAAATGCAGACCAGTTACACACAGATGACGGTTCTCTGGCTACAGGTTGATATCCACACAGAATTGCCGACAACGTACAGAGAGCGAGCCAGTCAGGGTAGCCTTCCTTCATCAGCTTGTTCCCCAGCAAGACTGCCTTCAAAACCAGCAGGTTCACAACCTAAGTTTTTTTTATCTCTCTCCCGTGTTATTTTCAGCAAGTTATCAACCTTCCTTTTCAATTTTTTCCTCCATCAATTAATGATTGCAGTTCAAAATAAACAACCAAATCTTCCTCAAGTACTGTAAGGGTCAGATGATTTCTCAGACGAGGCCTGCTTACTGACAGCTCCAAGGTGAACTTATCACCTTTTAAAAAAGAAAACCCAGGTTAACATCCAGATGTCCAGATAATACCAAGTCCTTCCATTTTGTAAAAGAAAAATGCAGTCATGAGAGATATGATTCTAACATTTCTCAACATTACTCGTTACTCTGGTCTTCCATAAAACATGGTTTTCTTAGTAGTTTTCGCATGGCTCAGAATACTGAGATGAAATTGCTTCTTGCTGACAGATAACAATACCTAATGTGCTCACCTAATGACTTCTAATAGCTCCAATGACATTCTTTAACTTGCTGGGATAAGATTCCTTGAAACATTGGGATAACATTTCTCAATTTTCTGGGAAGGCACTCCTTAATGTCTTAGGGTAACATTCCTTCATGTAGAAACTTGAAAAATTTACAGCACTGAAGGCCATTCAGCTCCTCATATCTTCCAGCCAAAGAAAGTTATTCAGCCTAACACTGCCTAAGCCGTAGTGCTGTAGGTTACAACATTTCAAGTACTTATCGAAGTGTATTTTAAATGCAGCAAGGTTTCCTGCCTCCACCACCTTGTCAGGCAGTGAGTTCCAGACCTCCACCACTCTTTCGGTGAGAAACCTTCGGAGTTCCACTCTAATCCTTAAACAGATTACATTAAATTTCTGCCCTCTGATTATTGACTTCCCTGCTAAAGGAAATAGGTGCTACCTATCCACTCTATCAAGGCCCCTCATAAGTTTATACATGTCCATTAAATCTCCTCTGAGGCTCCTCTGTTCCAAAGAAAACAACCCCAGCTGATTTTACTTGCCAATAAGCAGAATTTTCCGTGCCCACTGGTGTCAGGCATCATGGCGGGCATGAGCGGACAATATGGCGGGAAGACCGAAAATCGGTTTCACGAGGTTGTGAAACCAGTTTGCAATCGTCTGTTGTGCCTGTCAATGGCGGGCCGCATTTCACACCGCCGCACGTCAGGAACTTCATTGTAATACGTCTGCATCTCATTATAAGCCCAGCTCACCGGAATCATCCCCCCCAACATCAAATTTACCGCCCACATCAGCAGGAAAACACGTCGGTGCAGAACACGTCTTGACAAGTGTGACGTGCAGGAGTCAGGATTTACCCACCAGGGCCTTGCTCACATCATGGACATTCAAGGAGCAGAAGATGCTGGACCCCGACAGCCACGGGAACCTGGAGGAACGTCCATGGCTTGCTGGGTGGATTCTCATGGACATGGTTCCACCGCAAAGCAGCTCACGGAGGGTGCAAAATCACTGTTGGGGACTGTTTCGGGACTTCAGTGTCTTGGCCATGTTCTGCTACGAATGATCATTGAGGGAGTGGAGAGGAAGATCCAGCTGTGAGTGGCAGAGGAAGATGTACCAAGAGGGTGCAGAGGAATGTCTAGGTGTGAGTGGGAGAGGAAGATGTACCGAGCGAGTAGAGAGGAAGGTCTAGGTTTTACTTTTTCTCTATTCACTCATAATTCTGCCCATGGAGTCAGGAGTGTGCAGTTGCAATTAAATGGATTTTGATAGTTGATAAAGAGCCAGTCACTACCTCAAACAGCAGAGTATAATTCAAACTTCAGCCTGCGACGTTGTACAGAAACTTGATTGCTGGGTGAGTCAGAAGGGTTTGAAAATTACAGTACCGACTCCGATGGAAATGAAGGGAGATGTGAAAGTGATTTGGAAATTCTTCCGGTTTCAATGGGAGAACTGCAAAATTGAAACAAAGTGTGGCATCAAAGAGCTCTAACAAACCTTAAGTCAAAGGGAATCAGAGGGAAAACTCACCACTTGTTGGAGTCATGCCTAGCACAAAGGAAGATGGTTGTGATTGTTGGAAGTCAGACATCACAGCTCCAGGACATCACTGCAGAAATTCTTCAGGGTAGTGTCCTCAGCCCAACCATCTTCAGCTGCTTCATCAATTAACTTCCTTCCATCATAAGGTCAGAAGTGGGGATGTTCGCTGATCATTGTACAATGATCAGTACCATTCGTGACGCCTCAGATACATATCCATATGCAGCAGGACGTGGACAATTTCCAGGCTTGGGCTGACAAATGGCAAGTAACATTTGCACCATACAAGTGTCAGGCAATGACCATCTCCAACAAGAGAGAATCCAGCCATCGCCCCTTGATGTTCAATGGCATTACCGTCACTGAATCCCCCACTATCAACATCCTCAGGTTACCTTTGACCAGAAACTGAACTGCACTAGCCATATAACTCCTGTGGCTATAAGAGCAGGTCAGAGGATAGGAATAGTGCGGCGACTAACCCATCGCCTGACTCCTCAAAGTCTGTCCACTATCTACAAGGCACAAGTCAGGAGTGCGATGGAATACTCCCCACTTGCCTGGATGAATGCAGCTCCCACAACACACAAGAAGCTTGACACCATACAGGACAAAGCAGCCCACTGGATTGGCACCACATCCACAAACATTCACTCCCTCCACCACCGACACACAGTAGCAGCAGTGTGTACCATCAATAAGATGCACTGCAGGATCCTTAGACAGCATCTTCCAAACCCACCACCACTACCATCTAGAAGGACAAGGGCAGCAGATGGATTGGAACACCAGAAAGTTTCCCTTCAATCAACTCATCAACCTGACTTTGAATATACCGCCGTTCCGTTACTGTCACTGGGTCAAAATCCTGGAACTCCCTCCCTAACAGTACTGTGAGAGCACCACATGGATTGCAATGGTTCAAGAAGGCTGCTCACCACCACCTTCTCAAGGGCAACTGGGGATGGGCAATAAATGCTGGCCCAGCCAATGAAGCCCACATCCCATGAATGAATTAAAGAAAATCCCCTGTCACTACTGCTTTTCCAGTCTTCCTCCTGCAGCTCCATCCCCCAAACTCCCCGCCAACCCCACTAGCCCCTAGAGTGTTGAGGCATCCATGGTACTGTGGACTGGCTTGTAATACCCAGAGGAACTATGAGTTGAATTTTCTTCACTTACAGGGTTGTGAATCTTTGGAATTCTCTCCCCTAGAGGATTGTGTGCACGCTATCGTTGAGTATATGTGAGGCTGAGATAGACAGATTTTTAATCTCACAGGCAATCCATGGATATGGTGAGCAGCCATGAAAGTGCAGTTGAAGCATAAGACCAGCCATGATCATGTTGAATGGTGGAGCAGACTCAACAGGCTGTATGGTCAACTCCTGCTCCTATCAGATCTCAGAATAGGTTTGTTATTTAGTCACAAGAGTGTGGGTTCTTACCCAAGGAAACAGATTAAATGTTTATTTCTGGTACAATTGTAGGTATAATTTTCTCAGAAGGTGAATTGTGGAGACAAATGCGCAGATTCACATTAACAACTCTCCGTGATTTTGGAATGGGCAAGAAATCAATTGAAGAGAAAATCATTGAAGAAGTGGGATTCCTGGTCAATGTATTCAAATCTTACAATGGTGAGTTTAACCATTTTAATTGGCTGAATTGTGATTCACTCGCCAAATGTTTCAGATCTCACTCACTTTTAAAGCTGAGATACCAGGTATGGGATCGAGGCTCATGATACAGGGATCAACAAATAGGGAAAAGGACCAGCGGAGAACAACTACCTATTTTGAAACAGCAGCTTAAACATAATGAAATGTCCCAAGGCACTCCACAGGAACAAAATAAAAAAAAATACAAAGCCACATAAGGGGACATAGAGCCAGGTTTTCACCATCGAGGTGGGTAGCTTGAGTCGGGAAATTTCACAGCTTGGTGCACCCACCTCGGGGGTAAGCGCCCCAAATGGCACGAGCTGAGCTCTGGGGGAAGTGTGCAGTATGGAGTCAGGCCCATCAGACCCAGACACAGATTAGAAATGGATACAGGAGCTGCTGAGTGCCGAGGCGGGCTGTTAACAGACCCACCTCAGTTCTCTGGGACTAAGTCACAGTTGTTTTGTTAAATATTAGGCCCTCTAGCTCTCCCCCTTCACACCCCTTCAAACCCCCCAACCACTCCCCATGCCACATCCATGACAAATAGTGCCATCCATGCCCCCCACCAGCCCCCAATCACCACTTAAACCCTCCCATTCCTACTCACAGCATTTCCATGCTCATCCACCCAGTAAATACTCTGCATAGAACTAATGAACCCGATAGTAACAAAGGCAAGTGTGAAAATGTAAAAAAAATAGTCATTCATGATTTTCTTTAAAAAGTGCTGCTTCACCAATCTATAAAAGTATGAATCAACCAGATCATTAGAATATCAGTAACAGAAACTATAAGCACTTGGCACTTTTTTATCTTGTGTCATAAATATTGACCAAATGACAAAATAGATCACAGAAACAAAGCTTGGAAAGCTATCAGTCAAGCATTGTTGCCCTTCTGTGCACCTGTTCCAACAAAGTCACACATAATGAGGCTTGGCTAAGAGCCCCGACTTCAATAAATACTTTACTTTGTTGAAACACGTGCACAGAAGGGAAAATTTTGCAAGTGACATCTGGCTGTGATTATAGATAATAATGAAACTGGATCTCAGCAGTTTTGCTCAGCTGGATGACAGTGGAGAGGCGTTGGAGGAGGATGCTGTTGTCAACCATGTCAAAGGCTGCAGACAGGTTATGAAGACTGAGGAGGGATAGTTTACCTTTGTAACTCTCACATAGGATGTCAATGTTGACTTTGACAAGGCTATTGACTTTTCAGTACAACAACACTACAGAATGTTGATAGCAGGGATTCAAACATGCAATTTCGGAAAATATGGGAAGAGGGGCGATAACATATTCGAGGACATTGGGGAGGAAAGGGAGGTTGAAGGAGGGATGTTGGTTTGCAAGAAATGTGGGGTCAATGGCCATGAATTTCCAGCCCCGCTGTGGCACGTTCCCATGCGGTGAATCCAACGAGTCATTCAAATGTGCATTAACATTGGCAGGGAAGATCCCACTGGCAGGAGGGGCCGGAAATTTATGGCCAAGGTTTTTTTTTTCAGGAGAGGGGCAATGATGATAAATTTAAAGGAATCATTAACATGGGGACCAGGAGGGGAATTCTGGTGGTCAGTAATTTTGCGGGAATAGGGTGAAGGGAGTAGAAGGTGGGTCTAGTCCAGAAGATGAGCTCAGAGAGGGCATGAGAAGAGATAGAAGAGAAACTAGAGAAAAATGTGAATTCAGGGATTAGGGCAGCCAGGGACTTTAGAGGAGGTTTGGCCAAGTGGATTCATGGAAGGGAGAGACAGAGTAGAGGGAGCTGACTGGATGGTTTCCATCATAGTGACAAAGGAGTCCATGAGCTCCTCTCACTCATTGTTGGAGGTGAGAATGGAGGCAACAGGGAGATGGATTTCACGTGATAGTTTGCAGTAGAGACAAGAAGCCAGCATTATCTTTGCATTCCAGGATGATCAAGGAATAGTGAGCTGTTTTACCAGATGAGAGTAAGTCCTGATAGTGTGTAAAGTGGTCCAGGCAAATCTGGTGGAGGATGGCTATAGCAGTTGTCTTCCATGTCCGCATTCCATGGGCCTCAGAGAGTGGAGATGAAGGTCATATCAGGGGGAATGGCCAGGCTGAGAGAGGATAATGGTTAATGCAGACTAGCACATCAAAGATGGAGGTGAGGGTCCCATTGAGTTAACCAGTAGCTAAGGAAATATCATTGGGAATGGAAGGCTAGCTAGTTTGGATTTCAGAGTGCAGCTGGAAGTGAATTGGGGGATGGTTTTTTCCAGGGAAAGAGACAGAAAGAGGTGTCGCTAGGATGAAGATGGCGGGCTTGGGTGGAGGGTGATACAAGGAATTAATCAGAGATGGCCTTATCTGTGATTCATACAATGCGATTAGCAAGACCAGATGATTTGGCAAGGTCAGGGGAATGGCTATAAATATGGGATGGGGAGTTCATATGGAGGGAGAGAAATTTAGGGAGGATAAGAGAACTCAGAGGTTGAGATGAGGTGAAAAATCAATGGGAAGTGATATAAACTGGGTTTTAAAGACCAGGATGAGAAGAGAATTTGGAAGGCAAAGAATTCTAAGCACTGAGGCCATATGAAAAGAGTGGGAGAGTTGACATTGAGTCTTGAGTTTATTACAGAGAACAGGCAGGAAAGAATGGGATTTTTAGGCTGGAGTATTTCAAACATAAGTGCCCAGATTTTTGGTCCAGGGTCGAGTACACAGAGTTAGGAGAATCACTGGCTCCACGAACACAACCTCTAAAAATATCTGCCGAGCTTCCAATTTTTGGTTCCTGGTTGGTCGGGGGTGGGAGGTGGTGGTAGCGGTCGGACAGGACTCCGTCCTTTCCTTCTTTGGCAGTCCCTCAGGACCGAGGATGACTTTCATCCAGTCCGGGGTTGTCAGCTCTGATGTAACTAAGAGTTTGATGAGGAGGGTGGGTGGGATGCTCAGATTTTGGTCCACTCCTTCCGCTGTTTGTGCTTGGCCTCCACCTGGACCTGTCGGAGACATTAAGAATGGCCGGCACATTCGTAGATGCTTCTTAACCAGTTTGTACAGTCTCGAGCAAGAGATTCCGACATATTGGTGGGGACGTTGTATTTTTTTAAGGCGGCTATGAGGACGTCCCTGAAATGTTTCCTCTGCCCAACGGTAACCGCTTGTATGACACAGCTCGGAGTAGAGAGCTTGGTTTGGTATTCTTGTATCAGACATGCAGATGATATGGTCCAACCAACTTGGCTGATTAATCATAACCAGTGCCTATACAGGGGATAGTGGCCTGACAGAGGACTCTGATATTGGAGCACCTAACCTGCCATTGAATTTACAGGAGGTATCATTGGTGATATTTCTCCAGGGATTTAAGCTGTTTGCTGCATATTACCATGTCTCTGCTGCATACAGGAGGGCAGGTAGTACTGCAGTCCTGTAGACCATGAGCTTGGTGCCTGCTTTGAGCTCTTTGTCATCAAACACTCTTTTCCTCAGTCAGCCGAAGGTTACGCTGACACACTGACGGCGACTCGTTGTTGATATCTAGCTTCACTGAGAGGAGGCTCCCAAGGTCTGAGAAATTATCCATATTGTCCAATGGTTCACCGTGGATCTCAATAGCTGGGGTGTGGGGGTGGGGGGGGTGCAGTGTTGCGCCGTGGGAGCAGGCTGGTAGAGGACCTTTGTCTTCCAGTTGTTTAGCCTGGAGCTAATTTTTTCATACACCTCTGTGAATGCATCAATGATAGTTTGGACCTCGGCCTTCATGTGTCTGTACACCCGTTTTCTTTCCGTTGAATTTTGGCAGTGCTTCTGGTTCAGGAATTCCTTACGCTTGTGACTCAGCAGCTCCTGGATCTCCTGGTCGTTCTCGTCAAACCAGTCTTGATTTTTCCTGGTGGAGAAACCAAGAGTATCCTTGCAGGTGATGGTTATGGCAGATTTTAGGGCAGAGCAGACACTGTGAGCATTTTGTGGTTCCTGTTCGTTGAACATGGCCAGGTCGTTTGTGAGACACTGCCTGGGTAGGTGTTTCTTCGCAGAGCCCTTGAGTCTATCAACATTGATTGTCCAGGTTGATGCAGATAGTAGCCCAGGTTAGGCAATGGTTGTTCCAGCAGCTGTCAGCTCCTGTCATGGCACATGTGATATGAACATCATTGCAGTCCCTTGCTTGGATGATGACATGGTCAAGCAGGTGCGAACATCTGGAGCGAGGGTATTGCCATGAGATCTTTTACTCATCTCTCTGATGAAATAAGGTGTTCATTATGTTCAGACCATGTTCTAGGCATTTCATCAGAAGGGGGACTTTGTCGGTGTTAGCTTTCCCTACACCTTCCTTGCCAATCCTGTCTGTCCAGAGGTTTTATTGTCTGTTCCAATTCTGACAATAAAATCATTGAGGAGAATCAGCTTGTCTCCTGTGATAATGAGAAGTGCCATATTCAGGGACAGAACTTAGGATTTTCAGATAGTTCCACTATTTTTGACATGATGGAGAAGCTCTTTGTCGTGATGAAAATCTGGGCCAAGATAAACTAAAGAATGTAGATCAGGGGTACAGTAACCATAGCTATCCAAATGAAATGGAGAAACATGCACAACATTGTAAGGTTGCAGGATGGATACAACATGGAAACAGGGCATTTGGTTCAGTCTTTAGTCAATATGTCATGAAGCTATTATGTATATAATATTTTGGAAAATATTTTTCTTTGAAAATAGAGGTTTAGTCTGTGGGCATGTCTTAACTGGATTAAAGGCAGCTAGCCTGGGTGCTTTGATATGTACTTGTTTTGATATGTAAGATAGGCACATTTGCATTTTTTGAATAGAGCATTTAAGAAGGGGGTTCAAAACTTGACGCCTTTCTAGCAACTACCAAGCAATATGCATATATTACTAATAAAATTGGTATAAGAAGGGGGTTTTATTGTTAGAGAGGTTTAGTTCAGAGGTTGTCGATACAATGAGAATTAACATTGAATGGGAGCGATAGGTATAACTTCAGCAATTTTCAGGTGTGCAGAGCAGAGGCAATATAAGATCAAAGCCCGTAAGCCTACCACTGTGTCTGCAAGCAACCAAAGTAAAAAAACTTCATTTTGAATTTGTAAGGAGAAAATGCTTTGCCTGGTGTTTGATTGAGTCTATGGGTTGCTGTTGCCTAAATGGAGATTAGTTTGGAATTTGTTAAAAGTTATGATAGTCATAATATGTAGCCATGTGTATATATATTTAGATATATAGATATATATATATATATTTTAACCTGTGTAAATTAATAAAATGTTTCATTTAGTTTAATGTAAAACTTTGAGAACTGGTGGTCTGATTCCTTAATTTATCAAACATAACGCTTAAAATTATAGGTTATGACAGTTGTTTAAAGTTTCCCTCTGAGATTTTTAAATAACTGCGCTTTATCAACTGCATAGGTCATAACAAATAAGACTTTCTATTTCCTCATACCAGACAGCATCCTGGTGAATTAGCATTACACACATGAGCCTCAATATTCTTCCTAAAGTGTTGATCCGAACACTCTGAGAGGGTTTTAAAATATTTTGTTTCATCATAACCCCTTGGTTATATTGGAGCAGGCGTGGTGGTGGGCGGGCACTGAAATTGGCAGTCCACCTACCATATCAAATTGATAATCAAGGGTCAATAGTTTGTTACCAAGCCAATTAACCCAATAATGCACTGCCCATGCCATAATATGGGTTTGGCGTAGGCAGGCAGGTGGGATTGGGCAGCCCGATTTTCAATAACAGATCCCTCAGAGTGGAAACAAAGGGAGGGTTGGTCTCTATCTCTGCGGGCTGCCCTTTGTGAATCGGGGTCAGTCCCGCTAAGATACCCCACACTTCTTTTCGACCCGCCTGCTACATTACACTCACGACCCCCACTGCACCAATCCCTTCCCTCCTCCCTAACCTGCCAAAACCCTCCCTGCCCAAGGTGCAGGACTTACCTGTCTCCGGGATCTACTGGGCCCTCTTCTTCGTCCTTGTGGATTCCTGGCATCACCCACTAATGCACTTTTGGAACTGGTGGAGCTGCAGAAAAGGGCAGAAGTCCCACACTACCCCTGATTAGCCCTCCAGTAGCACGTTATGGCTGTTGGGGGGGTGGGGGTGGATGGGCTGGAATGAAGTGTGTTCGCTCCATGTGGATGGGCTGGCTCCCTCCCCCACTTAATACTCAGCCCATGAATTCTTCTCTCTTTCCATCTTGTACTTCTGATTTGGTATCTCATAATATGTTTGGCACTAGAAAAACACTTGAAATATTTAGCAGAACCAGAAGTGCCCATTAGTTGGAGTGGAAAAAAAGCATTGACGAATCACCTGCCCATTATACATCCTGTCCAACTTCTTCCATTAACATAATGGGCAGCTGAATTCACATGTTGTATAATTTATCTGTTGTTGGATTAATTGAAGTTCAGAGTCATATATTCTAACAGCTTTTCTTGTCATCCAGGTCAGCCTATCCAACCTCAAAATACTCTGGACACAGCCACTGCTAATATCATTGCTGTACTGTTGTTTCAACAACGCTTTGATTATGAAGATGAATCCCTCAGGAGATTCTTAACAATTTTGCACCAAATACAAAAGGACAAATCAAGTCCAATGGTTGAGGTAAGGCCAAATGAGTCATCACTTTGCAGGACACAATTGTTGCTCCCCATTCAGGTAAATGTGCCAAGCTGAAAATAACTGATACTTCAGAAATTTAATGATTTTTGCTTCACCGTGAAAGAAAGGACAAAATAACTCAGGTCCCACATGGGTTTCAAAACCTATTCCAATAGGATAATACAATGTGATTCAGGGTCTTATTCATTTTGAATAATACAATGGGTTTTAGGTCTATTCCAATAGAATGTTACAAGAGATTCTGGATTTTAGTCCAACTTTTTTGTATATTCATTCATGGGATGTATGGGGTGCATTTATTGCCCATCCCTAATTGATCTTGAGAAAGTGGTGGTGAGCTGTCTTCTTGAACCGCTGCGTTCCATGTGGTGTAGGTACACCCACAGTGCTGTTAGGGAGGGAGTTCCAGGATTTTGACCCAGCGAAAGTGAAGGAAATGTAATATATTTCCAAGACAGGGTGGTATGTATCTTGGAGGGGAATTTGCAGGTGGTGGTGTTCCCATCTATCTGCAGTCCTTGTCCTTCTAGTTAGTAGTGGTCGTGGGTTTGGAAGGTGCTGTCAAAAGAACCTTTGTGAGTTCCTGCAGTGCATCTTGTAGGAGGTACACAGTCCATCAATGGTGGAGGAAGTGAACGTTTGTGGATGTGGTGCCAATCAAGCGGACTGCTTTGTCCTAGATGGTGTCAAGCTTCTTGAGTGTTATGGGAGCTGCACTCATAGGGGCAAGTGGAGAGTGTTCGAGCACACTCCTTGCTTCTACCTTGTCGATAGTAGACAGCCTTTGGGGAGTCATTTGCCGCAGGATTCCTAGCCCATGATCTGCTCTTGTAGCAATGGTTCTTATATGGCTAGTCTAGTTCAGTTTCTGGTCAATGGTAACCATCAAGGTGTTGATAGTGGGGGATTCAGTGATGGGAATGCCATTGAATGCCAAAGGGTGATGGTCTGCTTCTCTCTTGTTGGAGATGGTCATTTCCTGGCACCTGTGTGGTGTGAATGTTACTTGCCACTTCTCAGTCCAAGCCTGGATATTGTCCAGGTCTTGCTGCATTTGGACATGGACTGCTTCAGTATCTGAGGAGTCGTGAATGGTGCTGAACATTGTGCAATTGTCAGCAAACATCCCCACTTCTGACCTTCTGATGGGACGAAGATCATTGATGAAGCAGCTAAGGATGGTTGGGCCGAGGACACTACCCTGAGGAACTCCTGCAGTGATGTCCTGGAGCTGAGATGACGGACCTCCAACAACCACAACCATCTTCCTTTGTGCCAGGCATGATTCCCAACTAGTGGAGAGTTTTCCCCTGTTTCACATTACTAGGGCTCCTTGATGCCACACTCGGTCAAATGTTACCTTGATGTCAAGGACAGTCACTCTTACCTCGTCTCGGGAGTTCAGCTCTTTTGTCCATGTTTAAACCAAGGCTGTAACGAGGTCAGGAGCTGAGTGGCTCTGGCAGAACCCAAACTGGGCATCAGTAAACAGGTTATTGCTAAGCAAGTGCTGCTTGATAGCACTGTTGATGACCCCTTCCATCACTTTGCTGATGATTGAGAGTAGACTCATAGGGTAGCAATTGTCTGAACTGGATTTGCCTGATTTTTTACTTGGCAATTTTCCACATTGTGGGATAGATGCCAGTGTTGTAGCTGTACTGAGACAGCTTGGTTAGGGTCGCTGCAAGTTATGGAGCACAAGTCTTCAGCACTATTGCTGGAATGTTGTCAGGGCCCGTAGACTTTGCAGTATCCAGTGCCTTCAGTCATTTCTTGCTATCACGTGAAGTGAATCAAATTGGCTGAAAACTGGCATCTGTGATGCTGGGGACCACAGGAGCTGGCTGAGATGGATCATCAACTTGGCACTTCTGTTTGAAGATGGTTACAAATGCTCAGTCTTGACTTTTGCATTTCTGTGCTGGGGTCTCCCATCATTCAGGACAGGGATATTTGTGGAGCTTCCTCCTCTGTTTAATTGCCCACCACTATTTATGACTGCATGTGGCAGGACTGCAGAGCTTTGATCTAATCCATTGGTTGTCGAATTGCTTAGCTCTGTCTATAATATGTTGCCTCAGATGACTAGCATGCGTTTAGTCCTGTGTTGTAGCTTCACCAGGTTGGAAACTCATTTTTAGGCATATCTGTTGCTGCTCCTGTCCAGCTCCCCAACACTGTTCACTGAACCAGGATTGATCCCTGGTTTGATGGCATTGGTCGAGTGAGGGATGTGCCAGGCCATGAGGTTACAGATTGTGGCTGAATAAATTTCTGCTGCCCCTGATGGTCCACAATGCCTCATGGATGCCCCGTTTTGAGTTGCTAGGCCTGTTCTTGGTCTACCTTATTTACTATGGTGGTAATGTCACACAACACAATGGAGCATTTCCTCAGTATGAAGGATTGTGCAGTGCTCAATACTGTCATGGACAGGTACATCTGTGACAGATAGTTTGTTGAGGATGGGGCTTGGTAGTTTTTCCCTCTTGTTGGTTCCTTCAATACCTTCCGCAGGCCCTGTCTGGAAGATATGTCCTTCAGGAAACAGACAGCTCGGTCAATAGTGGCACTACCAAGCCCCTCTTAGCGGTGGACATTGAAGACCCCCGCTCAGAATACAGTCTGTGGCCTTGCAGCCCTCAGTGTTTCTTCCTAATGGTGTTCAACATGGAGTACTGGTTCATCAGCTGAGTGATGGTGCTGGGGGGTAATCAGCAGGAGGTTTCCTTGCCCATGTTTGACCTCATGCCATGAGACTTCATGGGGTCCAGAGCCAGTGTGAAGCACTCCAAGGTGTACTGCCTCCAGACTGTACACCACTATGCTGTCAACTCTGTTGGGTCCGTCCTGCCAATGGGGCAAGCATATCCAGGGCCTTGATGGTGGTGTCTGGGGCATTTGTTGCAAGCTATCATCTGTGAGTATGATTATGTTAGGTTGACTAATCTTTGGGACAGCACTCCCCATTTTGATACAACACCCCCAGATGTTAGTGAGGAGGACTGGGCTGGGTGTGCCTTTGTCTTTTCCAGGTTGATGTCAGCCAGTCCATCCAGTGTTGTTCTTATTCATCAGTTTGATACAACTGAGGGGCTCGCTGGGCCATTTCATAGGTCACTTAAGATTGAACCATATTGCTGTAAGTCTGGAGTCACATGTTAGCCAGGCCAGGTAAAGATAGCAGATTATCTCCCCTGAAGGACATTAGTGAACCAAATGGGCTTTGATCACAATCTGATGGTTTGAAGATAATCATTACTGACTCTCACTTTCTACACCAGATTTATTAACCAATTGAATTTAAATTTCTCTCCTTGCCATGGTGAGATTTGAACTCCTGTCTCTCGACCATTAGTCCAGGCCTCTAGATTACCAGAACAGAAACATTACCACTGTGCTATTGCCCCTATAACTGAAATATTTGATTCCATTTTACAGATGATTAATGCACTACCCTTTCTGAAATTTCTACCTGGACGCCACAAGAGAGTCATGGATCAAACAAAGGAATTGATGGCATTTTTGATTCCTACAATTGCAAAGATTCGTAAGCAGCTGAATGAAAATGATGTGACAAACTACACTGAGGCATTTCTGGTCAAACAGAAAGAGGTACCATGCTTAATCAGATCCTATAAGACCATAAGACATAGGAGCTGAAATTAGGTCATTCGGCCCATCGAGTCTTCTCCGCCATTCAATCATAGCTGATAAGTTTCTCAACCCCATTTTCCCACCTTCTCCCCCTAACATTTGATCCTCTTACCAATCAAGAACCTATCTATCTCGGTCTCAATGACCTGGCCTCCACAGCCTTCTGTGGCAATGAATTCCATAGATTCACCACTCTCTGGCTGAAGAAGTTTCTCCTCATCTCTGTTCTAAAAGATCTTCCCTTTACTCTGAGGCTGTGCCCTCGGGTCCTAGTCTCTCCTACTAATGGAAACATCTTCCCCACATCCACTCTATCCAGGCCTTTCAGTATTCTGTAAGTTTTAATCAGATCCCCCCTCATCTTTCTAAACTCCATCGATTATAGACTCAGAGTCCTCAAACGTTCCTCATATGTTAAGCTTTTCATTCCTGGGATCATTCTCGTGAACCTCCTCTGGACTCTCTCCAGGGCCAGCATATCCTTCCTGAGATACTGGGTCCAAAATTGCTCACAATATTCTAAATGTGGTCTGACCAGTGCCTTATAAAGCCTCAGCAGCACATCCCTGCTTTTATATTCTAGTCCTCTCGAAATAAATGCCAACATTGCATTTGACTTCCTAACCACTGACTCAACCTGCAAGTTAACCTTAAGAGAATCCTGGACTAGGACTCCCAAGTCCCTTTGCACTCCAGATTTCTGAATTCTCTGCCAATTAGAAAATAGTCTATGCCTCTATTCTTCCTGACAAAGTGCATGACCTCACACTTACCCACGTTGTATTCCATCTGCCACTTCTTTGCCCATTCTCCTAACCTGTCCAAATCCTTCTGCAGACTCCCCACCTCCTCAATAACTGTCCATTCTTTATATCTTTGTATTATCTGCAGTCTTAGCCAGGATACCCTCAGTTCCTTCATCTAGATCATTAATGTATAAAGTGAAAAATTGTGGTCCCAACACTGACCCCTGCGGAACTCCATTACTCAATAGCTGCCATCCTGAGAAGGACCCCCTTATCCCCACTCTCTCCCCAATCTTCTATCCATGCTAGTACCTTGCCTCTAACACCATGGGCTCTTAGCTTACTCAGCATCCTCCTGTGTGGCACCTGTCAAAAGCCTTCTGGAGGTCCAAGTAGATAACATCCATTGGCTCTCCTTTGTCTAATCTACTGGTTATCTCCTCAAAGAATTCTAACAGATTTGTCAGGCATAACCTCCCCTTGATTTAACCATGCTGACTTTGCCCTATTTTACCATGCACTTCCAAATATTCTGAAATCTCATCCTTAATAATGGACTCTAAAATCTTACCCACGACCGAGGTCAGGCTAATCGGCCTGTAATTTCCCGTCTTTTGCCTCACTCCCTTCTTAAGCAGGAGGGGTTACATTATCGATTTTCCAGTTTTCTGGGACCCTCCCTGCCTCCAGTGAATCCTGAAAAATCACCACTAACGCCTCCACTATCTCTTCAGCTATCTCCTTCAGAACTCTGGGGTGTAATCCATCTGGTCCAGGTGATTTATCCACCTTCAGACCTTTCAGTTTTCCTAGCACCTTCTTCTTGGTAATGGCCACCATACTCACCTCTGTCCCCTAACTCTTTTGAAGTTTGGGGATGTTATTCGTGTCTTCCACTGTGAAGACTGATGCAAAGTACCTGTTCAGTTCCTACACCATTTCTTTGTTCCCCACTACTACTTCTCCAGCGTCATTTTCCAGCAGCCCAATGTCCACTTTTGCCTCTCTCTTACCCTTTATATATCTAAAAAAAACCTCTTGCAATCTTCTTTTATATTACTGACTAGTTTACCCTCATATTTAATCTACTCCCTCCTTATTTCGTTTTTAGTTGTCCTCTGTTGGTGTTTGTAGGCTTCCCAATCCCCTGGTTTCACACTGCTCTTTGCCGCATTGTATGCTTTCTCTTTAGCTTTTATGCTGTCCCTGACTTCCCTTGTCAGCCATGTTATCCTCATCGCCAGGTTGTTATGGACTTGATTTTCCAGATAGGTTTCTCATCAGAAACATCGAACTTTATTTACAGACTGCAGCAGCAGGTGCATGCCTCCATTCAGCTCTACAACTAGAAGAAGAACTCCCATTCTAAGGTTCCCCGCACTTAGAAGTGATTTCTTCACACTGTCACATGATACTACATAACCCAATGGGCAGAATTTTATGTCCAAGGCGTGCACCCAACCCGATCGGGCAAAACATCGTGCGAGAAGACATCGGGCAAGCGTCCCAATGTCATCATTCTCTCACGCGATGCTTCGTTCAGCGGTCGCACGCAAAAGTAGGAAACGGACTCACTGACAATCAAGAAGGCAATTAAGCCCATTAATGATGCAATTATCTCCCATCTTTTTGTGGCCCATCCAACCTTATGGTTGGTGGATGGATGGAGGCGGCCTTTGAATTTATCATCAAACCTCATCCAAAGGTGAGATGAAATTTCCGTTATGAAATAAAATTAAAATAAATATTTGTGAACAGCAATTTTGTCCGCTATAGTTTCAGATGCTTGATTGTGATGCATGGAAATTATTTTGCAGCTTTTGAAATCTTTATTTCTCTTCTGAGGCAGCTGCCTGCCTTCAAGGAGCCTTCTCATTGGGCTCACCTACACCCGTGGTGACATCATCACCCGCCCTCTTCCCACCCCCACAGTGCTGAGCTTTTCAGCACACGTTTCACACTGCCTAGCCGTTAATGGGTCAGCCAGCGTGAAATTGCGGTCGGGGGACGCTTGTGATTGGGGGCCTGTTTCCCAACCACTCCCTGGCTCACCAATCGCGCACACCTGCCTGCTAAAGGTAAAATTCAGACCAATAAGCCTTAAAGCTACAGTCACTCTATTCCTTAAAGCTACAGTTACTATAGTGACCTAATACCACACAGTGGGAATAGGCTTCCCTCCAGTCTGAAAAACAACTATTTACTATGACTAATCTCTGCTTCCTGTCAATTAGTGTACGCACTGTCATTTCATCTCATTTAATTTTGTTCACAAGTTTATTATTCAGAACTCTGGGAACACCTTTTGAAATTCAATCATATTACCCTTATCAGCCATTACCTCACCAAAGAACTCAATCAAGTTAGACAAACATGATTTATCTCTAATAAGTCTGTGCTGGTATTCATTCAATACTCTACGCTTTACCAAATGGACTCTAAAAGTCAGCACTGGCTGACGTGTCATTGCTGGGTTTATCCCACTGGCCTTTTGTGAACAGGGGTGTGATATTTGCAACCCGCCATTCCAGCTACTTCACCTCGGCTACCTCAAAGGGCAGTTTTAAGAGTCAATCATGTTAATGTGGGAGTGGAGTCACATATAGATCAGCCTGGACAAGGGCAGCGGTCACTTTCTCCCCAAGTGACATTAAAGAACCAATTGGTCTTTCATGACAATCCAATATTCTCAGCAGGGTGACCAACTCTTATGAAATAAGTGACACTTCGACAATGAGACCGGGAAGTGGGACGGAGTGCAATTTGCTGGTGACCCATTGAATGAGATGGCATTGGCAGGTCTAAGAGCGGGGCTGCAGGGCCGGGGGCGGGGGTAGTTGGAGGGGTTGAGGGTGTTGTAGCATTGTGGATATGGGTGTTTCTGGTGACCGTAAGAGCAGAGGCAACGAGTTGGTTGGGGGCAGGGGTGGCATTAAAGCAACAAAAACTTACAACTTATCTTGTGGAGTCACAACATTATCATCTCTCTGGTGGTCACTTCACAGACTTGCACTTCTGCTCAAATCACTCAACTGACACTCCCAAAATCAGTCTCCACTGGTTGTCCCAGCAATAATGTACAAAAGGCATCCTTTAAGGGATGCAGGGCAAACAGTGAATATAAGGGGCAATCCCTTAAATTACAGGGCAGATGGTCACCCTGATTATCAGGGTCTCTTTCACTCCTGCCAGTTGTAAAATGGACAGTTTTATTGGAACCTAATTGCTCACCTTTCAATTCTCACCTCAAGGAAGCAGGGAATCCGGATTCCTTTTTCCATGACAAAAGTATGTTCAGATTGATCACTGAACTGTTTGCTGCTGGAACAGAAACCACGTCCACCACCCTTCGCTGGGGTCTGCTCCTCATGATGAAATACCCAGAGATTCAGAGTAAGTACTCAAGAAATTTCTCTTCACTTAATTATTCAAGTACTTACTTCTGAATCGAGAATGAAAATTACAGAGAACAGAAACATTGGTGGATTTTACCTTCCGATAGGGTGGGTAAGACAAGGGAATGGGACAAGAGGGCAAGGGGAGAAGTGAGCAGATGTTTGGTACCGAATCAGTCAATGACCCTCCCGAAACAGGCATCTGGAGGCCGCCCAGGGTGGGTTTGATGGTGACTCAGAGCAGTCACCAGTGGGAAAATTTCACATGAATGAAAGGCCACATGCAGCAGATTGTACCATCCCTCTCCAGAATATACAGCCCCCCACTGCTCTCCTGATTGTTCCTCCCTCTCCCTGTTCCACTTCTCCTCACTACCCGTTCTCTGCTCGCCTCACTCTACATTCTCCCTTTCTCAATTACCCTCCTGATGATCTCCCTTTCTCCTGATTACTCCCTTTTAGGACCCTTGACATTGATAAAATTTCCCAATTGAGTCCCCCTCCTGCTTGCCCCACTCCATGTTCACAGCCCCCTCTCCAATGCCCTACATCTTCTGTGTGTTCCCTTTCACAATCCCTCCCTCTTCTTCTCCCCCACATGCTGGTATTGCCACAACCAAACTCCTGTTCCCCTTCCAGACCCTTTCATTCCATAATAGGCTGGTCCATTTCTCAGTCACCTCTTCCCACAGCACCTTATCGTGCAAACTCAGGAGATGTAACAGCTGTCCTTTTACCTCCTCTCTGCTCACTATCCAAAGCCCCAAACACTCCTTCCAGGTGAAGCAGTGCTTTACTTGTATTTCTTTCAATCCAGTCTATTGTATTCGCTCCTCACAATGTGGACTCCTCTACACTCAGGAGACCAGGTGCAGCCTTAGTAATCACTTTGTGGAACACCTCCTCTGAGTCTGGAAGCAAGTCCCCAAGCTTCCAGGGGCCTGTCATTTTAAATCCTCACCTTTATCTCACACTGACTTTTCGGTCTGCTGCACTGTTCCAGTGAGGCTAACACTTCATCTTTCAATTAGGAACTTTATGGCCTTAATTCTGGATTCAATAATAAGTTCAAATGAAATTTTCAGGATCTATAGATTTTTAGGTTGGGTAGGGGAATTGATGAATATGGAGCAAAGATGGTTGAGTGAAGATGAGATGCGGATTAGCCTTGATCTAATTTAATGCAGGGACAAGCTAGAAGGGCTGAATGATCTCTTCCTGTTCCTATGTTCCAAAGGAAAGGACCAGACTCTGAGCTAAAGTCAATCTCATTTTTTTTTGCTATGTGACACCCAACATTACTGGTTTGCCTTTTAGAGAGAGTGCAGGAAGAAATTGATCGGGAGATTGGAACCGAGCGTCCCCCCAGAATGGAAGATCAGCAAAGGTTGCCCTACACCAAAGCTGTGATATATGAGATTATGAGGTTTGCCAGTGTCATTACAATGATTACTCGTGAAAATATCGCTGACACACACCTCAGGGGATATTTTATTCCCAAGGTAAAATGCAGATGGTGAGAGTTGAAAGGTTGCATGATTGTGCCTCTCCGCAATTATCGGGTTTCCAGTTACATGGGGCGGGATTTTCCCGGTATTGCACTAAGTGCAGGAGTGGGTGTCGAAACTGGAGTTTTTCACATCAGCTGCAATGGTGGGTTTTTGTGCCGTCATTAATTATGATGCACAGGAAACACGCCGGATCACTGGTGGTCTGTTAAATGTCAAATGGAGACGGTTAGGTTTTCTCTTGTTGGAGATGGTCATTGCCTGGCATTTGTGTGGCATGAATGTTACTTGCCCAAGTAAGCCCAAATTTGAATGTTGTCCAGGTCCTGCTGCATGCTGGCTTCATTATCTGAGGAGATGTGAATGGAACTGCAATTGGATGCCAATAAAATACAAATTTAGATAATGTTCCAAAATTTGGAAATAATTAGTTGGCAAAATAAGGTTTAGCTAGCACTGTTCCCTTCACCTTTGGTAGTTTGGAAACAGTCCAGACTAATGGATATACAAATCTTGACTCCTTGCACAGTGAGTGAGTTCAAGTGAAATGAGTTTTGGATGTTTTAACTCAGTTTCCAACAGACCGTAGCTAAGACTGATAACAGCTGCAATATCTCACCTCCAGAGTGCGGATGAAATTCAATCGAACATTATGATTTATAATCACTGATTTCTCAGTATGAATGAAGTTAAAATCCCACACACGAGGAGATAATCAGCAAAGTTCATCAGCAGAAAACAGCACCTTTTGGGAGAATGTTATAACTGGTTTGAAAATGTTTCCAATCCACCACAGTGAGAAGATTAAATGGCTTGGTTCCAGGACAGGGATTGAAACACATGCTACCTGCTGCTGATCTAGTTTGTCATTCTTTTACAGAGAAGTCACATCATAATTGTGCTTTTGTCAGTGCTACGGGATAAAACTTACTGGGAGAAGCCGGATGAATTCAACCCGTCCCACTTTCTGAACTCTGAGGGGAGACTTGTTAAGAGAGAGGCTTTCCTGCCTTTCGGTGCAGGTAATAAACAACTCAGGAAATGTGTTAATGTTCTTATTGCTGAGAGATACAATTGACTGCCTGGGCCAACACCTCTAGTGTCACTCATAGTGGCCGTATTACATATGTGGCTCCTGTATCTCCTGCCATGCCTGACGATGGGGGCAGAGTCAAACTCAACAATTACCTGAGCTGAGGACTCAAATGTCTCCCTTCTGTGTTGTCCTCTTGCCTGATATCCATGTACATGGGGCTATCAGTAGCTAAAATTACAACCCTGGGAGGAAGAATAGAAAAGCAGAATATTATTTTAATGGAGAGACTGCAGAACTCTACAGAACAGAAGGATCTGGGCGTCCTGTTACATGAATCACAAAGTTAGTATTCAGGTGATTCAGAAGGCAAATGGAATGTTGGTGTTTATTATAACGGGAATGGAATATAAAAGTGGGGAAGTATTGATACAGTTGTAGGACTTTAAGGAAAGCACACCTCGAGTACTGTGTATAGTGCTGGTCTCCTTAGGAAAGGGTATAATTGCATTATAAACAGTTCAGAAAAGGTTCACTCAACTGATTCCTGAGTTGAAGGGCTTATCATATAAGGAAAGGTTGAATAGGTTGGGCCTATACCGACTGTTGTTTAGACAAATGAGAAGTGGACAAATGAGAAGTGATCTTATTGAAACACATAGGATTCTGAGGGGGCTTGACAGGGTGTTGCTGAGAGGACGTTTCCCCTTATAGGGGAGTCTAGAAATAGAGGACACAGTTTAAAAATAAGGGGTCTCCCATTTATGACAGAAATAAAGTGAATTTTTATCTCTCAGATGCTAGTTAGTCTTTGGAATTCTCTTCCACAGAAAGCAGGAGAGGCTGGGTCATTGAATATATTCTAAGTTGAGCTCACCAGATTTTTGATTGACAAGGAAGTCAAGGGTTAGGGGGGTGGTGGGGGTGGGGGGGGGGGGGTGCAGACAGGAAAGTGGAATTTAGACCACAACCAGATCAGCCATGATCTGACTGAATGGTGGAATGGGCTTGAAGGGCTGAATGGCCTACTTCTGGGAAGGGAACATGCTGTTCAATATGATCTGCTAGTCATTGCGACACATGGCCTACATACCTGGCATCACACCAACACTAAAATTCAAATCAACACATACTCATTTGTGATAGACAGAATTACCTTTTGGTTTGATGGCAACATCCTGTAAGTGGAGAAAGCCACTCGTGTTGCTACAGCACAGTAACAGTGTGCATTGGCTAGCTGCTCAAACTTTTCAGACACCTTACCCTGTCCCCTGCAACCACTCAAACTGACCCTTCACCTGCCACAGATGGACCCTCACCCCCCCCTCACCATATCACATCCTACTGCCCCCTCAAACATCAACCGTAACCTCCCATCATGACTACCCTCAGTTGCACCCACCAAGATTCCCCCATCGATACCAGAGACCCCCTCCCTCTGAATCCCACCCATCACTGTCCTCTTCTTTCTCACCCCTCACTAGCCCTTGCTTTCCCATGGTCCCTGTACTGCTCCCCGGTCCCTGCAACCCCACCACCCCCTGCAAGGCTCCCTGGTTTCACCTCCTCCCACTCCCGACATTCCCACCCCACTCTCTGCTACCTCGCCCCCACCACCTCCATGTTGCTGCACCCACTGCGTAGTCTGCCTTCTGTTCCCCTCATGTTTCAGCACCTCACCCCACGTGATTGGTGCGCACTTTCCACCAAGTGAAGCAGCCTGCACCTTCCCGGTAAGTGCGGTTGTGTTCTGGACAGGAGTAAACTCCCGCTGGCCGAGCAGATAATATGCAGGGACAGTATTCTGGTAAGATGCCTTTAGCCTCAATAGTGACCTGCCATTAACCACCATGATGACCAGGACCGCAGTTTCCCACCAGCATTTACTGCCATCAGGAGCCCAATTTGCATCATCCCAACGTGTTCCCCATCCCTGCCAGCCACAAACCCAGCTGCTGGTGGGGCAGAAAATACCCGCCAGAATGTCCAATGAGATTCCATGATTTGGCAACACTTGCTGAACAATCCTGACTGTGCTAAGAATTACACTGAAAACCGATTGAAGTTTGTCAGTCAGGCTCGCATGCTAGAAGCCACATTTATTCACACACACAGAGCCCTGGGCTTTGCAGTCAGAAGGAACACATCTGTGTATTATGCCTTTTCCAACTAAACAAAAGCTGGGGGAACCACCATTCCCTGGTTCATTTCCCATGCCTTGACCAATCAGTCGATTTGCCTGTTTTGAATTTGAAAAGCTTGTTAACAGTTAACTGTTTTCTGTTACATTCTCCATGCCAACATCTCTACCACTCAGAGTCCACTTGCCCACCAATCAGCACTCTCTTCTCATGCAGTATAAATTCTTGTTTTCCTTTCCTGACCTGATGGGTGCAGGATGAAAATCTTCGATTGCATGTTTCTTTTTTCAGCAATACTCAAGTTCTGTTCTACCAAATGACTAAAAGGAGCTATTAAGACAGGTGACCAACAGCTTGCACAGATAAGTAGATTTTAGGGAGTGTCTTAAAGGAAGGAAGAGAGAGAAAGAGAGGCTTAGTGAGTGAATGTCTAATTGAAGAAAATTCTGGCTCATTCAGAGCGTTGACTGAAAGGCACTGGAGGGGCCATGGAAGGGAGTGCTGAAATATCGCCTGAGCGTTATCAGTGGACAGGTGAGATCTGATGAATGTTGGACAATATCTATGAGGGGAAATAAGAGAAATGGTGGGGGAGGTGAAGGGCAAAGAGATATCCTCACAGAAGAACTCTGAGGACATAACATAAGAAATAGGAGCAGGAATAGACGACACAGCCCCAGGAGCCTGCTCCACCATTCAATATGATCGTGCGTGATCTTCGGCTTCAACCCCACTTTCCTGCCTGCTCCTTATATCGCTAGTTTTCCTGAGAGACTAATAATCTGTTCATCCCAGCCTTAAATATAGTCAACGATGGAGCATCCACAACCTTCTGCAGGAGGGATAAAACCACAAGTGCTGATAACACTCTGGCATCATCTGTGGAGAGAGAACAGAGTTAACGTTTTAAGTCCAATACTGTCCTTCAGAACCATTGAGTACAGAAGTCCAAAGATTCACTACCCTTTGAGTGAAAAAATTTCTCCTCATCTCCGTCCCAAGTGATCTTTCCTTTACGCTGACATTGTGCCCACGTGTCCTAGGTTCCCCAGCCAGGGGAAAAACTTCTCAATGTCCCCCATCTCAAGCCCCTTCAGAATATTTTATGTTTCAATGAGATCACCCCTCATTTTTCTAAACTCCAGAGAATATCAATGCGATTTCCTCAGATTCTCATCATAGGACAAGCCTCTCATCCTGGGGTCCAATCTAGTGAACCTTCACTGTACCACTTTCAATGCAAGCATATCCTTCCTTAAATATGGTGACCAGAACTGCACACAGTATTCCAGGTGTGGTCTCATCAAATCCCTGTACAATTATAGCAAGTCTTATTTATTCCTGTACTCCAATTCCCTTGAAATACAGGTCAATCTGCCATTTGCCTTCCTCATTGCTTCCTGTACCTGCTTGTTGACTTCCTTGTCCAAACACACCCAAGTCTCACTGAATATCAACATTTACGTGTTTCGTATCTTTTTAAAAATATTCTGCTTTTCTACTCTTACAGCCAAAGTGAATAGCTTCACACGTTATATACCCTGTCTGCTGCCTTGTTGCCCACTCTCTTAACCTGTCTAGATCTCTTTGCAGCCACTTTGTGCCCTCCTTACAGCTTGCATTCCCAACTAGCTTTGCATCATTAGCAAACATTACTCTCTATCCCTTTATCTAAGTCATTAATATATATTGTAAATAACTTAGGCCCCAGCACTGAGAACCAGATTAAGTGGTTTGAATTATGCTTTGCACACAAGGTGGTGGTGATTTGCTGTTTTGCATACCCACATTGCTTTTAGGGAGTTCCAGATTTTTGACCCAATGACAGTGAAGGAATGGTGATATAGTTCCAAGTCAGGAGATTGTGGGACTTGGAGGAGAACTTTCAGGTAGTGGTGTTCCCATGCATACATCTGCTGCCGTTGTGATAGAAGGTCCAGGGTTTCGTGGCTGTTTTTAAAGGAACTAGATGCTGCAATGCATCTTATAGATGGTACATTCTACAGCCACTGTGCGCCAATCGGAGTGAGTGAATGTTTAGAGTGGTGGCAGGGGACTGATCAAGTGGCTGCTTTGTGCTGGGTGGTAATATAAGCAAAATACTGTGGGTGATTGAGATCCTGAAATAAAAACAAAAAGTACTGGAAAAACTCAGCAGCTCAGGCAGTATCTGTGGAGAGAGAAACAGAGTTAATGTTTCTAGTCATATATGACACTTCTTCAGAACTGGAGAGTCAGAAATATGATGGGTTTTATGCTGTTGAAAAAGCGAAGGTCAGGTGGAAA
The DNA here is from genome assembly GCF_017639515.1 of Carcharodon carcharias. Lineage (NCBI taxonomy): Eukaryota > Metazoa > Chordata > Chondrichthyes > Lamniformes > Lamnidae > Carcharodon > Carcharodon carcharias. The sequence continues at coordinate 113,046,717 of NC_054485.1, forward strand.
CAAAGGGAAGGTCAGGGATAGGGTAGAGGGCCTGGGAAATTAAATTACAAAGATGTCATGGAACAAAATGCAAAGAGATTGGGAATGGTTGTAGTAAAGGAACAAATTATTGGTCCAGAGTAGGCATTAATAGCAGAACAGAGGTAGATGCTGTCTGAAAGCAAAATAGCAGAATATATTAATACAAAATAAAGATCAGTACTGTCTGAAAGAAAAACATGAGAACGAAATACAGACCAGCACTCAGGGAAAAAAATTACAAAATAGAGGATCAAGTTCATGGTCTGAAGTTGTTTAACTCAATGCTGAGTCCAGAAGATCTGATCGGAAGAAGAGATGTTATTCCTCAAGTTTGTGTTAAGCTTTACTGGAACATTAAAGCAAGCATTTTGGATAGTGTCAAGTTTCTTGAGTCTTGTTGGAGCTGCACTAACCCAGGCAAGTCGTGGTATTCCATCAGACACCTGACTGTGCCTTGTCTCAAACTTTTAGGAGTCAGGAGTAAGTTACTCACAGCAGAATTCCCAGCCTCTGGCCTGCTTTTGAAAGCAAAATTTATGCTGGCTGCTGCAGTTAGGTTCCTGCTCAATGGTTACCTCCAGGATGAAACCTCCTTCCAGCGGGTTTCAACGGTGAAAGTGCCACTGAATGTCAAAGGGAAATGGATAGATCTTCTCTTGTTGGCGATGGTAATGGCCTGGCATTTCAGTGATGTGAATGTTAATTGCCACTTATCAGTCCAAGCTTGAAAGTTGTCTAGGTTTTGCTGCACATGGACACAGACTGCTTTAAATCTGAGAAGTTGCCAATGTAATTGTGTAGTCCAAAAAAAACATTCCTACTTCTAATGGAGGGAAGATCATTGATAAAGTAGCTGAAAAGGTCTCTATACCCACAGGAGCTCATGCAGTGATGTCCTGGAACTGAGATGATTGCCCCCAATAACCACAACCATCTTCTTTGTGCTAGATATGACTCCAACCAGCACAAAGTTTTCCCCCTGATTCCCATTGACTTCTGTTTTGCTAGGGCTCCTTGCTACCACTCTCGGTCAAATGCTGCCTTGATGTCAAGGGCAGTCACTCTCACTTCACCTATTGAGTTCTGCTCTTTTGTCCATGTTTGGACCAAGGGTGTAATCAGGTCAGGTGTCGAGTAGCCACAGCGGATCCCAAACTGAGCATGCTGAGTAAGTGTCGCTTGATGAACCTGTCAACGGCACCTTCCATCGCTTTGCTGATAACCGAGAGCAGACAGGTGAGGCCATAATTGGCCGTTTGGATTTGTATGGACAGAAGCTGGGGAGAAAAGGCATTTTCCAGAGTGTAGTGGATGAGGAGCTTGCTTACACAAGAGGCAGGTGGCATTGAGATTATCTGGTGGACACATTAATTGGTAACGGGTTGTACTATCAGTAGAATATGTATTGAAGAACAATATTTTGTTTGGTAAAACTGAATATTTACAGCATCTTTTAAAACCTCTTTTATTATACCTCAGGCTCTAGGGTTTGTGCTGGACAGAGTCTGGCCAAGATGGAGCTCTTCCTGTTTTTCACAACTATGCTGCAGAAGCTTAAGTTCCAGGCACCAGCGGATGTGACAGACCTGGACCTCACGCCTATTCATGGACAAATATGTTTTCCCAAACCCTATAAGCTCTGTGCTATATCCCGGGAATAGGAAGTCCAGCAAACGATTAGACCGCTCCGATATTGTACATCCGGGAACAGTCCTCCTGAAGATAATTGCTTCCATATAATTAGAGCTCATTTAGTGCTATGAGACCAAGAGATTTCTACATCTAAATGTTTCAGTCCTTTGCAGGATAGGATGTGAGGAAACAACCATCATATGTCCCTCTGGATACTGTAAAACCTGATCTCATGCCATTGGGAGATTTACATTCAACTAATGAGGCTGCAATCATCCCGACATTTAAAGAAATGGTTTTATATCTTGGTTAGAATAACTGAGCAAGGAATTCCATCTGAAAACTTGCTACTGTCGCCATGAGGTCTCAGCTCCAAACTGGGGAGAATTTCTCACTGGTAATTGCAACAGTGGATTTTCCAAATCAGTGACGACAGCAAAATTGTAAACATGTTCTTTCATCCCTATTTCTGCTTTGACTAGAAATGACAAAGTAATAAACCAATTTCCAGGGGAACATTCCCCAGCCCCTCATTCCTGTGTCAGTGTGAACTTGGGGGAGTCTCCGAATGAACTGGGGAGGATGAGGTTGGGGAGAGTCTCAGTGTGAACAGGCGGAGAAAGTGACAACATGAATTGGGGCGACACAGAATCATACAATGGTTACAACACAGGAGGCCATTCGGCCCTTCGTCAGCTCTCTGCAAAAGCAACTCAGCTAGTCCCACTAACCTGCCCTTCCCCCATAGCCCTGAATTTTTTACTCTTTGGTTGATTATCCAATTTCCTTTTGAAAGCTGCAATTGTCTCTGCCTCCGCCAATGCATTCCAGATCCTAACCACTCGCTGGGTAAAAAAATCAAGAATCACAGAATGTTAACGCCCAGAAGGAGTCCATTCATCTCATGTGGCCTTTGGTTATTTTGCCATTCACCTAATTGAGCATCCTCTGATTCTCAGCCATTCTGCCAGTGGGAACAGTTTCTCCCTGTCTACCTCTCTACTCACCTCATTCTGCCCATCAAAATGTATCACTTCATACTTCTCTGCATTAAATTTAATCTGTGCCATGTCCACCCATTAGGGGAAATACAGTACAAATTTATTGAAAGGGAATGAATTACTTAAAATCTCCAGGCAGCCAGTGCTACCAAGCACATTAACAGTTACAGGTTACCAGATGAATCTTGCACAGCCTTAGGGTCTGCAAACAACAGAAAGGCCTTGGGAGTCGGACTGGAATCAGAGGATGGCAACAACATAGATTAAGTGCTCTTTAACAGATAAGGAAAGGACAGATGGTCCCAGCCTAGATAGAGGGAGAGGTCTCTGCCGACGTGAAAGAGCATGTAAGATGTAACCGATATGACAAGATTGGAAATTTGACATTGTTCTTTATCTGTAATCAGTCGTGTATAAAATAAGCTGTATGCTTGTAGTTTGGCAGAGTGCTATCTCAAGCTGCCTTCAGGGTTCTCTCCTTGCAATTGCTGGAATAAACGATTGTGACCTGTATCTGAGCCTGCTGTGGTCCGTTTGTCAAAGATACCATAACATCTGCATTAAATTTAATCTGTGCCCTGTGTCCACCCATTCTCCGTGTCATCTTGAAGTCTATCACTAATCTACTCACATTACTCCCAGGTGTTCGTGACATCTGCTAATTCTGAAATTTTGCCCAACACGCCAAACTCTGTGTCTTGTGTATAGATCAGAAAAATGGTGGGTCTTAAACATCGACTGCTGATGTAACCCCACTATAATGGTTGTGGTTTATCACTGACAAAGAGATTAGTCATTCCTTTCTTTATTTCGGCAGTGTTAAGTAGCCTGCATGGATAGAGTGTCTTACTGAGGCCAAAAGGACAGGGAGGGCCTTCCCACCCCTTCCAAAATCGCCTGTTCTCCACCTCAGGCAATGTTATCTCCAGTTTGATTTTAAAATGCTATTGAATTTTTAAACTTCTCTGTGAGGGTCTTTCTTTCTGCTGCCTCAGTAACAGTTGACTCAGAACAGTCTACAACAACCGAAAACATCGATGCTTAGAATCAGCATCAAGTCTCCAGACACAAAGATCAAACCTGATCTATTACTCCTACAGGTTTTATTAAACATTTGTCTGTCTGTCCTCATTATTTGTGTCTTACCGGACACTCAAGTGCATAAACCATGAACACCTACAGCGCTGTGAGGAAGGAAGTTCCAGGATTTCGATCCAAAGGCAGTGAAGGAACGCCAATATACTTCCAAATCAGGATGATGTGAGGCTTGGAGGGGGCTGATTGGTTGATGTGGGGCTCAGAGGGGGCTGATTGGTTGATGTGGGGCTCGGAGGGGGCTGATTGGTTGATGTGGGGCTCGGAGGGGGCTGATTGGTTGATGTGGGGCTCGGAGGGGGCTGATTGGTTGATGTGGTGTACACGAACTTCCCAAAATTCTTTGATGAAGTGTCACATTACTGTCTTGTCAGCAAAGCTGAAGCCCATGGAATAAAAGGGACAGTGGCAGTAAGGTTCTGAAGTTGCTAGAGTGTCAGGAAATAAAGTGTAGTGGTGGACAGTTGCTTTCCAGATTGGAGAAAGATATACAGTGGGACTCCCCAGGGTCACTCAGAGATCACTGCTTTTCTTGATATATACTTATGGACTAGACTTTGGATTTTAGGACACAATTTCAAAATTTGTGGATGACACAAAACTTAAAGTATTTTTAACAGTGAGGAGTAAGGTGATAGATTTCAAGGGGACGTAGGCAGGTTAATGGGATGGGTGGACATATGCAGATGAATCTTAATGCAGATGTGCAGATGAAATTTAGCACAGAGATATCTCAAATGTTACATTTTGGTAAGAAGAACAAGGCGAGGCAATATAAAATAAAGGGTACAATTCAAAAGCTGGGGTGGGGAGCTCGTTGGTGGGACGAGTACAGGAACAGACAGTATTGAGAATATGTGTGCATAAATTGTTAAAGGTGACAGGGCTGGTTGAGAAAGTGGTTAATAAGGCATATGGAATCCTGGGTTTCAGGAATAGAGGCATAGGGTGCAGAAGCAAGAAAGTTATGGCAAACCTTTATAAAACACCAGTTTGCCTCAACTGAAATCTTGTATTAAAGTCTGGGCACTTTAAGAAGGATGTGAATGTTTTAGCGAGTGTGCAGAAAAGATTCCTGAAAATGGTTGCAGGGATGAGTGACTTCAGTTATATGGGTAGATTGGAGAAGTTGTGACTGTTCTTGGAGAAAAGAAGATTAAGAGAAGATCTAATAGGACGGTTCTAAGTTGTCGGGAGTCAGAGTAGATATGGGGAAGCTGTTTACAGCACAGAAGGAGGCCATTCGGCCCATCGTGCCCATGCCGGTCAACAAAGATCTGACTACATTAATCCTATTCTCCAGCATTTGGCCCATAGCCCTGGAGGCTATGGTAACATAAGTAAATATCTAAATACTTCTTATATGATATGAGAGTTTCTGACTCAAAGGCCCTTTCAGGTAGTGAGTTCCAATACCGTCTGGGTGAAAACATTCCTCTCAGAAGGTTAAGACCTTTACTCTTACCTTAAGTCTACGCCCCTGGTTGTTGATCATCTACTAAAAAAAAAGCCTTCCTATCTACCCTATCTATGCCCTTATATCTTATGCCTCTATCAGGTCCTCTCTAACCTTCATGCTCCAGGGAAACAACCCCAGCCTATCCAATCTTTCCTCATAGCTCAGGCTCTCTAGCCCGGCAGCATCTGGTAAATCTCCTCTGCACCTCTCCAGTGCAACCACATCCTTCCTATAATGTGGTGACCAGAACTGCATGAGTTCTCAGTTGTGGCCTAACTTTTATATAGTTCAGCATGACCTCTCTGTTGCTTGTATTCTATGCTTGGCTAATAAAAGCAAGTTTA